>NC_135313.1:114606453-114826453 GCF_048772815.1 Callospermophilus lateralis | reverse complement strand
CCACAGGGGTGAAAGGACCTCTTCCCAAAGGAACAGTAGGCTTATTATTGAGACACAGCTCTTCTACTCTAAAAAGACTTATGATAAGTCCTGGGGTAATTGATCCCAATTATGAAGGTGAAATAAAAATTTTAGCCAGTTCTCCAAAGGGTATATCAGTAATTTCACCAGGAGATAGAATAGCACAGTTACTAATAATACCAAGCCTACATGATAAATTTTCCAGTCATACTGTAGAAAAAGGTTCGAAGGGATTAGGCTCCACAGGTGTATATTGTGCTATGCTTTCTTTAAATTTAAATTCTCACCCCATGCTAAAACTAAATATTCAAGGACATGAATTTAATGGGCTACTGGATACAGGTGCAGACCTTAGTATCATCTCTCCTCAAGAATGGCCATAACATTGGCCATTACAACAAGCCACTCAAACACTTCGAGGCCAAGGAGTGGCGACTAATCCCCATAAAGGTGCAATGGTATTAGATTGGAAGGATCCTGAAGGATGTGAAGAAACTATACAACCATATGTACTGGATAATCTTCCCGTAAATTTATGGGGATGAGATGTCCTAGATCAATTAGGTTTGACATTAACAAAAAACATCAATCAAAATGCACCCACTATTATGGCTACACAAGGTTTTAGGAAAGGAAAAAATTAGAAATACAAGAACAAGGCATCGAAGCACCAATACAAATAGATCAATTAACAGATAGACATTGGTTGGATTTTCAGAAAGGGCCACTGAGACAATAAAAATTACTTGGAAATCAAAAACACCAGTATAAGTTCCTTAGTGGCCCCTGACTAAAAAAAAGATACAAGCAGCCAATGACCTGGTCAAACAACAATTAGTGGAAGGACATATACCACCTTCTGTATCTCCCCATAATACTCCCATTTTTGTCCTCAAATGAAATCAGGTAAATGGAGATTATTTCAAGATTTAAGAGCCATTAATAATGATATGGTTATTATGGGACATGCTCAATCGGGGATTCCTCAATTGTCTCCTTTGCAAAAACTTGGCATGTTTTCGGTATAGATATTAAAGACTTTTTTTTTTCAGTTCCAATTCATCCTGAGGATAGTCCACGTTTTGCATTTACTATCCCTGCACTGAATCACGAAGGTCCTGATCAGAGATATGAGTGGAAAGTACTCCCTCAAGGGATGGCTAACAGCCCAACTATGTGTCAAATTTATTTTAACAAGTTAATCCAGCCACTTAGAAATCAAAATACTGAACTACAAATATTTCACTTTATGGATGATGTATTATTAGCACACAAAGTCAACAACCCATTGCTAGAATGTTATGCCACACTTACAAACTAATTAAAAATTATAATCTAGAGATAGCAATAAATAAAGTACAATTAAATTTTCCAATTAATTATTTCGGAGTTCTATAATCCTCAACCATGGTCCGCCACCAAAAATTCAAATACAATTAGATCAACTCAAATCAATTGATGACTTTCAAAAGTTATTAGGAGACACTAATTGCATAAGGCCTTATCTTGGTATAACAACAGGAGAGTTAGGACCTTTATTTGATATGCTAAAAGGTCCATCAGATCCAACTTCACCCAGAATGTTAATGCCTGAAATAAGAAAGGCATTAAAAAGCATTGAAACATATATGGGAAATATGCATTTGGATTGAGTTGATATAATTTTGCATTTATTATTTATTGTATTACCTTCAAAAAATATTCCTACAGGAGTATTTTGGCAAGAAGGTCCATTATTATGGATACATTTATCTTATTCTTCTAACACTATTATTACTAGGTATCCTGAGGCTGAGGGACAATTAATACTCATAAGAATAAAAGCAGCAAAGGGAGTGTTTGGAATTTCTCCCAATAAAATTATTACTCCATATACTATGAATCAAATTGATGAATTAGCTAATGAGTTAAATACTTGGGCAATATTCATGTGTAAATCTAATGTTTCATTTGTTAACCACTTACCATCTAATCCTTTATTGTTGTTTTGCTCATCGTATCCTATAATTTTTCCAAAAATGACAAGAAAACACCTATAATAAATGCTCCAAATATGTTCACTGATGGGTCAAATAATGGTACAGCAGCAATAGTTACACCTGATCAAACTTTTACATTTTTAGTACCCAAATGATCAGCTCAAAAGGTAGAGCTTAATCAGTATTACAAGCTTTTGTGATGTTTAAAGATTCTGTATTTAATTTATTTTCTGATAGTAGGTATATAGTTAATGCTATAGTATCCTTTGAAGATGCTGGTAGGATTTTCCCTTTCTCTACTGTTTTCTCTTTGCTTTCCACTATACAAAGTTTAATTTGGGAAAGAAAAGATCGATTCTTTATAGGATATATAAGGACACATACAGGATTGCCTGGAGCCCTTATTTTGGGCAATGATTTAGCAGAGAAAACTACACATGACTTACATTCATATTTTCTCAACACTAGAAGAAGCTATAAATTTTCATAAAAAGTTCCATGTCAATGCTAATTCTTTACAAAACCATTTTAAAAAGACTAAGGAACTAGCTAGACAAATAATAAAATAATGTCAAAATTGTGTGACCATTTTACCACAAGTTAATCTTGGAGTCAATTTTAGAGGATTGATACCCAACCATGTAAGGCAGATGGACGTCACACACTTGCCAGAATTTGGAAAATTAAAATATTTGCATGTTACAGTTGATACTTCTTCTGGATTTTTGATGGGCTCCCTTCATGCTGGAGAAAAAACTAAAGATGTTTTAGCTCATTGCTTACACAATTTTGCTACTGTGCGCGTTCCTAAACAGTTAAAAACAGATAATGACCCTAGTTATACTTCTACATCTTTTAAACAATTTTGCTCATCATTTGGCATTACTCATATAACAGGAATCCCATACAATCCACAGGGACAAGGCATAGTTGAAAGAGCACATCAAACTATTAAAATGTACTTAATAAAGCAAAAAGACGGAATTGGAAAGGAGTATATATTCCCCAAAGATAAACTTAAAATAACGCTTTTTACTGTAAACTTTTTAAATTTGGATTCATCAGGACTTAGTGCTACGGAAAGGCATATGTGTCCAAAAAATGTGCATAAGCCCAAGGTACTTTGAAAGGATATTATAACAGGACATAGGAAAGGTCCTGACCCAGTAATTGTCTGGAGTCGGGGGTCTATTTGTGTGTATCCTCAGGAAGAACAGCAGCCAATTTGGATTTCAGAGAGATTAACTAAAGTGATTTCTATACACAAAAAAGAAGGTTATTTGGCTCAAATCCATCACTGCTGAAATACAAAACTACAGTTTGGCTATCCTTACATCTGCGACAGAACCAGGATGCTTTTTTTCATTATCTATTTGATTATTGCCCCTTCCCACATCATGAAGTTTTATTTTGTTTTTTGAGCTCATACAGACCTAGGTTAATGTTTTGCTGATCAGTTCTATTTTTTGACGATAGATTTTTTAAACATCCCAATGGTGATTTCACATGTAAAAAATTATAAGGCTTTTACTATTATCTTATGTGTTGTATGTATTATATTATGTTGTATGTATTGTATTATATGTTTGAATGTACGTACGTCCATATATCATATATGATGAGCACTCATGAAAAAAATGGATCCAAATATTTTTTTTTACTCGCATAATTTAAATAGTTTAATTAAAATTGGGTAAACAACTGTTGAGGATTGTTCTAAGATGTGAACAAAAAAAGGACGTTAACAGAACTGTTTGTTTACTTTCATCTTTCCTTTTCATTATATTTAATAATTCTCTTCAAGATAATGTAAATTGTTAAGAAAATTGTTTTTTTTTTTAGTGCCTTCTGGAATGATACATAATTTTTTCTTTAGCCATTATTGCCAGAATTCCTACCTTATCTTCATCCCAGTGCTGGTGAAGACAATGATAAAACCAATCTACAGCTTCTGCAATAGCCATCACTAAACTGTTTGCAGAACATGCCTGGACTATGTATCACTTGTATGCATTGTGAACTCACTTGTATGCATTGTGAACTATCTGTTGGTGCAGCGACTTGTGGTAGTGTTGTGGTATTTATGCTGATGCTGTCATCGGTGGTACAATGTTTTCAAAAGGAGCCAAAAATTGGCTTGATATATCTTCCCTATTCTCACTTGATAGAGTTCAGGAACCTTACAGAGGAAAGCGAAAGACTTCATCCGCAATGACTGCTCTTTTGGCCATTTTGGTTTTGGACGCAAACATGGGATCTTTCTTTACATCCATCAGGTGCTGAGAATCTAAGCCACAGCCTCACACAGGGCCACAAGCCTGATTCAGACACATCCCTTTCCAAAGCAATTAAGCAAAGAGCCACAGGTGATGCCCATTCATTTCCATTTGAAAACTGTTTTCTTCAGGTTTCACAAAGGGGTAGCCTGAGGCAAAGAACTTTCTGACAGTCAGGGCAACAGAACAATAGGTAAGCAAATGACCCAAAGCAGGATTTCTCCATTGAGACTTTCCTGGTCACACTGATATCTGAGTTTTCTGAGATGCTCGCCATTCCCTTCAGCTATCCAGAACATGGCCATGTCACAGAGCTTGGAGGTGGTACATACCTTGGACACAAAATCATGAGCCTCTTCTGGAGAGCAGCCAGAATTCAGGAAGAAAACAGCAACTTAGGAAATTAGTAGGTGTTGCCCATTGATAAGGCACACCACAGTCCATTCATAAATTGGGCAGAATGAATGCTGGGAAGCTTTCTACTAGATAGGATACATCCATTGTATCATTCTCTTTTCTTATGTCTACAACCATGGACACTGTGGGATACACAGACATAGAATCACTAACCTTGTCAAAAAACTTATTAAAAACTGTTCACTCCAAACCAAACAAACCACCTTTCCTACATATTCTCAGAACATTAGACAAACAAAAAACCCACACCCACACTTACTAAGGCACCTCCTTTCCCCAAATTGGTCTGTGACTATCTTGAGTGTCCTCTGACTGGTGGACCACACTATGTTCCCATGAGATGGCCTGTCCTGTATTAGATTAGGTCTCCTTGGCTAACTCTGTGAAGTTGTCAAGAACCAGCGGTAAGCTCCTAACTGCTTGCTCAGGAAAGGCCCCTCTTCAGAGCTTTTCTGGTATTTGGCCATTCTCACATCAGTAGGTATCAAGAAAGAATGACTCTGTCCTTGGAAAATCCAAACAAGTGAGACCACTTAGACTGGGACTGGGACTGACTCTGGGTGCCTGGCTTCCTGGATACCAAGTTCAGAGAGTTCCATCACCAAGGATGTGAGGTAACTCACTTCCTTCAGGATTTAAAATAGTTCACTACCTTGGCAACCACTTTTTCCTAACAGTTGATTCCAAGGGTCCCATGAGACGGAGGCTGCCCCTGCTTTCTGTGACACTTTCACAAATTTGAATGGTATATCAACCATAGGCACCCGGGAACAGCTCTCCATACAGGCGTGGTTTAGTCCATCTTCTCTACATTAAGAAGAGAGAGGCTGATTCAGACACATCCCTTTATCCTTACCAGGTTGTTTGCCATGGAAGATGATTTTTGCTCTCTCAGGTCTTTCACAGCTGCCTACAACTTATCCAGGGATCATTTCTGTATGGACATTCTAGGTTCTCAACAGGTGGAAGATCACCTACATTCCTGTATTGAAATACCAACTCTGTCCCTGCTCTTCTGTAAAGTTAGATTGAGGGAACAGTGCATGATTAGTGTTAATAACAGGTTCAATTTGGGTGAGGAATCATTCTGAGGGTTAAATAATGGTATTGGGAACCTGCGATATTTACAAGAATATATAGGTGAAATATAAGTATAAAAACAGAAATATTGGTAAGGTTGAAGCCCAGAAGGAAATTGGGCACTTGATTGGGATGCTTAGCATTGAATTACATTCTGAACAGATGTCTCAGATAAATCGACACACAATGGCATAGTACCAAGTACCATGGATGATTGAATGTCGAAGAGAACATCCAGTCAAAAAGGAATATTCAGTAGCATCAGGAGATAGTCAGTAGTTTTAGGAAGAAGAGTGAGTATAGGATTTGGAATAAAAGTTCTTAAGCAATAGGGTTTCGGTTAGAGAGTGAATGTAAATATCAGCACATATGAAGATTCAGTCACAATGATGAAATTTGAAAAATATGTAGGAAAGCAGAAAATAATAGAGATATTGCAAAATCAGGCCAAGTATAAAGGGAGTGATAGGATTAGACATTTTGAACAAGGTTGAGTTTGAATATATAATCTTAGGAAGAAACAAATATGTAATCACCAATAGGATTGAAATTTGAGAGCATTGGGCAACCTGGACATCGATGTTTTTAGTAATCCATGTTCACTTTCCATTTAGGGTTTGGTACAATCATAAGTGTGACATTTGCATTTAGTGTCCAGAATATTACTGTGAAAAAATGTATATGTAGATCAGGTGACATGAGTATTTCTTCCACCATATCAGGGAGCAATATTTTGAAGACCTGGGAATTAGTATTGGGGGAACAAAGAGGTGTACCCTGTGTCTATGAATATAGAGATAATGAATGAATAGACCATATGCTGAATAAATAATATAACAGGTGCCACATTAAATAATGGATTGAATTGATAACTGAAAATATATAAGAATTCTTATATTGATATACAATCATTCATTACAACCAGTTATACATCTAATGGTACTATTAGGGTTATAGTTAATCATGAACTGTGTGTGAGTTTTGCTTCAGAATTGATTATGGAAATCAAAAATAATGTGTTTGGAAAGAAGTCTCATGAAAAGACCAGTCCAGTCAAGAAACCTGGAGAAATACATGTGTACTGAAGCAGGAAGTGATTTAAAGTGAACCAAATGCCTATAAATTTGCTAACTTGTGGATGAAATATATATACTATGATGTGCATTAACTGAAGAAATAGTAATGTACCAATGTTGAATAAAAATGAACGCCAAAATACACATCATGTCCCATTGGAATCTACTTGATTTGAAGTTAAGCTGGGTAAGGCACTGTAGAAATATTAAGATTTGTGTGCACCATTCACTGAATTTAGTCTTCAGTACTAGGAAACAAATATGTATTTCAGGTGGATGAATATTTGAATATTTCTGAGAATGATCTTGTGAAAAGTTGATTAGTAATCCACATACAAGAACATGAATGAATTTAGAGAGTGTACAATAAGACGCATATATTTCATATTTTGAAAAATCTGGAGAATATATATATATATATATATATATATATATATATATATATATATATATATATATATATATATATATATATATTTCATCCAGAACAATGCCTTGACAATACCTTCGCCCCAAGTAAGACACAATTAGAGGAAAAGAGTTAGAAAATCAGTGAATACATAACTGAAATGGAAAATGCTCAGGAGTTTACAACCTTGGAGGTGGTCGAGGAGTTTCCAAAAGTAAGGGACAAGGTAAAAACTACACAAACGTGGAGCTCTGCTTGCCTAAAGACTTTTTTCATTTCCATTTGAAAACAGTTTTCTTGAGGCTCCAAAAAGGTGTGGCCTGAGGCAAAGATGTTCCTTACATTCAGGGCAACAGAACATTAGGTAAGGAAATGGTGCAAAGCAGGGTTTCTCCAGTGTGACTTTCCTGGTCACACCGATATCTGAGTTTTCTGAAATGCTCCCATTCCCTTCAGCTATCCAGTACATGGCCATGTGACAGAGCATGGAGGTGGTACATATCTTGGACACAAAACCATGAGCTTTTTCTGGAGAGTGGCCAGAATTCAGGAAGAAAACAGGAACTTAGGAAAATAGCAGATGTTGCACATCAATAAGCCTGCCACACTCCATTCATAAATGGGGAATGCTGAATGCTGAAAATCTGTCTACTAGACAGGAAACATCCATTGATGCATTCTTTTGTCTAATGTCTACATCCACAGACACAATTTGATACATAAACACAGAAACATTCGCCTTGTCAAACGACATTCTTGAAACAGTCCAGTCCATACCAAAGAAATCGCCTTTCCTACCTATTCTCAGAACATGAGAAAAAACCACAAACTCACACCCACACCCACAAAGGCACCTCCTTCCACCAAGTAGGTCTGTGACTATTCAGAGTGTCCTCTGACTGGTGGGCCATACTATCTTTCCCTGAAATTGCCTGTCCTGTCAAAGATCTGATCCCTTGTCCAACTCTCTGAGGTTGTCAGTAGCCAGTGGTGAGTCACTACCTACTTTTTAAGGACAGGCTCCTCTTCAGAGCTTTCCTGGCATTTGCCCATCCTCAAATCAGTAGGTACCAAGAATGACTGACCCTATCCTTGGGAATTCCAAACAAGTGAGCACACTGAAACTGGGACTGGGACTGGGATTGGCTCTGGGTGCCTGGCTTCCTGGATCTCAAGTTCAGAGATTTCCATCAACAAGGAAGTGAGATGATGTCGTTTTCTTCTGGAACTGAATGAGGTCACTGCTTTGGTACCCATATGTCGTAACAGTTGCTTCCAAGAGTCCCATGAGATGGAGGCTGCCCCCACTTCCTGTGACACTTTCACAAGTTAGAATGGTATATTAACCATAGGCACCCTGGAACAGCTCTCCACACAGGGCTGGTTTGCTCCACCTTCTCCACATTGAGAAGAGAGTGGCTCATTCATACACACCCCTTCATCCTGATCAAGTTGATTTCCATGGATGATGACTTTTGTACTATCAGGTCCTCCATAGCCGCATACAACTTCTCCAGGGATTATTTCTGCATGGACCTTTGAGGAATATCCCCTACATTCCTGAATTGTAAGACTAACTCTGTCCCTGCTCTTCTGTAAAGCAAGATTGAGGAAACAGTGTATGGTTAGGATTAATAACATGTTCAATTTGCGTTAGGAATCAGTCTGCGAGATGAATAATGGTATTGGGAACCTGCGATATTTATAAGAATATAGAGGTGAAATATAAGTATGAAAACAGAAATCTAGGTAAGATTTGAAGCCCAGAAGGGCATTTGGCCCTTGATGGGGATACTTAGCTTTGAATTAAGTTCTGCACAGATTTCTCAGATAAATCAACACACAATGCCATAGGATCATTTACCTTGGATGAATGAATGTATTAGAGAACATCCCGTCAAACAGAGATAGTCGGTAGGATTAGGAAGGTAGTCGGCAGATTTTGCAAGAAGAGTGAGTATAGGATTTGGACCAAAACTTTTTAGCGATAGAGTTTCAGGTAGAGAATTAGTGTAAATATCAGCACATGTGAATAGTCAGTCACAATGATGAACTGGTGGAAACATGTAGGAAAGCAGATATCAAAACAGACATGAGGAAATCAGGCAAAGTATAAAGTGATTGATAGGATTGGACATTTTCAACAGGCTTTCTTGAATACATAATCTTAGGAAGAAACAAATATGTAGTCACCAATAGGATTGACATTTGAGAACATTAGGCAACCTGAACGTGGATGTTTTTAGTACTCCATGCTCACATTCCAATTAGGTTTTGGTACAAGCATAAGTGTGACCTTTGTTTTTTGTCTCTAAAATATTACTGTGATAAAATATATATGCATATTAGGTGACATGAGTTTTTCTTCCACATTTCTGCGAGCAATTTTTTGAAGACGTATAAATTAGTATTGGGGTTATGAATAGTTTTACCCTGTGTCTACAAATATAGAAATAATGCATGAAAAGACCATACTGTTAATAAATAATATTACTGATTCCAACTTTAAATAATGGATTGAATTGATATCTGAAAATATACAGGAAATCTTATATTGATATACATGCATTCATTCAAATGAGTTATACATCTAATGGTAATATTAGGGTTCTGGTTTATCAGGAAGAGTGTGCGAGTTTTGCTATTATGGATGTAGCGACACGCAAGCCAGATGCACGTTGGCTAGCCTAGATTACTATGTTTACCCGGCAGACTATCAAAGCCAGAAACAGCCACGGCTCTGTGAGGGAAAACCCTACTTCTTCTGTAAGTCATGGTGATATGAGCATATAGGAGCTTCCTGGTGAAACCCAAACTCCTCATCAAATTCAGTACACAGCATTTGCCATGTTACCAATTAGACAACCAAAACCGATGGCCCCCAGAGGGGTCTCTAGATTGTCAAATTCTGCGTGAACTATTTAACTTAGGCAAGTGCTCAAAAGGGTGGAAGGAAATTCCCCTATGTGGAGGCCTTTTCCCTCCATTGCTCACATCCTGAACTATGCTTCCCCAATCGATCCTCACCCTCTGCCTTCTGCTCCAGACGCTCTGCTGTCAATTCCACCTCAGGAACCTGATTTCTCCCTTCCAATTACTAGAACAAATACCCAAACCTCCGCCGGTTCTCAGACCATTGCCCCCTTGCAGAGGTAGCAGGTAATGAGGTACCCTTCCACCCACTCACTCCTCTCTTCTCCTGTCAGTGCCCGCACCGGGTCCCACCAGGTACTCTTACCAGCTAACCCAAAGCTCAAACAGGCTGAGGAGAGCCCTCAGACCCCTATCCAAGATGTAATAAAAATGGCCTTTAATGTTGCTTTGTAAATACTGAAAAGAGGTTACTTAAAATTAAAGTCCCTCACAGGCTTTTTGGGATACTCAATCCCATCTTCTCCTCTGCTCTACCTGTTCTACTGCAAAAGTTTTTGTTGCTAGGAGAATCCCAAACCCCTTTCCCATTATTCTTTTATATCTCTCCTTCCTCATTCTCAGATCCACAGAGCTGCTCTCACCCCCGCCTTACACGTCTTGCCCTCTGTAAAAGGACCACAGAAAATTCTTAACTGACCTTCTCCAGAAGTCTTCACCATGCCTGACTTTAGGACTTTCAGCAAAAGAGTCCCTAAAAAAAAGTTCAATGTAGATAAACTTCCTCTTTTCTTGTTGCCCTATTCTACTTGCCACTGGCTGGAAAAAACCGCACTCCTAAGCTAGACACTCCCTTACTAGTTTTTCACAAAATATGTGAACAAGGCCTCTGGCCTTGAGCTGGGGCTTCACAGAGATGGCTACATTTCTAAGATAAAGAAGTTACCAACTGGGCTCCATTTTAACAGCTGGCAGGGGAAAAAAAAAAGAGAAGACAAAAGCTCCCCCCCTCCCAGGTGTCATTAAAAAGTTTACTTGCCCAGAACAGAGGAAATAAACAGAAACAAAAACTGCTTTTTGTGAACTTCTGCAGACTCTGAACTTCTGAGCTCCTTCCCTTACATGTTGGGTACAAAATTCTGAAACTACCTAAACTTGGGGTTCAGGGGATTAATTGATGACAACAGAAGCAATGCCCTCTAATTCCGTTTGCAACCAAATAGGACTGATTCCCTAGCTTCAGTGGTATATCAGGTTCCTTGCCATGTCCGTCCCTACAACAGTATAATTCTATATACTTAAACATTGTTTATGTTTTCATAAAATGGTCAACAGATGTGATTAATTATGTAATGGTGCAGATGTTTCCCCGAGTGCTCTATCATGATGCAGGTTCAGTTAAAGATCAAATAGGGCGGGCATACAACACAGTTCCGCAGGGAGCCTGTATCTATCACTTTAGCCTTCCTATTAGGGATAGGAGTTGCTGCAGGGGTGGGCACAGGAACCACTGCCCTAGTCCATGGGACACAACAAATCACCCAATTAGAAGCAGCAATAGACCAAAACTTAAAGATATTAAAAACCTCCATCACAGCTTTACAGGAATCTTTAACCTCTCTCTCTGAAGTAGTTTTACAGAACAGTGGAGGGTTGGACCTCCTCTTCATGAGAGAAGGGGCCTTTGTGCTGCATTGAGGAAAGAATGTTGTTTTTATGCCAACAATACTGGAGTTGTAAAAGAATCTATGAATAAATTAAGAAAACGCCTTGAAGAGTATTAACGAGAGACAGAGGCCTAAAAAGGGTTGTTTGAGTCTTGGTTCACACAGTCCCCGTGCTTAACTATGCTTTAATCAGCCTTGTCTGCTCTATTAATAATCCTAATATTATTGTTAACTGTAGGGCCCTGTTAGCTCAATCGTGTAGTTTTCTTTCTCCAAGCTCAAACTGGACAAGTTAAACTTATGGAAATCAGACAACAATATACCCCACTAGCAGACATAAAATATGACACCCCCAATGATCACCTTTGTGATTAAAAATAAACAGAAAAAGAAGTGGGGAATGAAATGCTAATAAAATAGGTACTTGTCACTTCGTGTTTTTCTGTATGCTTAACAAAACACTGTTGAAATCTTGAGAACTGTTTGCTAATCTTGCTCCCAGAATGTGCTGTCCCCAACTGCCAAAATGCAGAATGTACTCCCTCACACATTTACACGCAAACCGCCCACGTGCCCTTACCCATCAATAAACTTCACTCCCTGCCCTCTCCAAGGAAAGTATATAAGCTCGGCTTAAGCTTTTCTCAGGGCTCTCTGCCAAATTCAAGTGAGCTCTGAGCCCCAGCATGCTGGACCCCCAATAATCCCTTTGCTGTTGCATGAGACAGTCTCTTGGTGGTCTCTTCCTCCGATGCTCACCAGACCTTTACATTGGTACAATCATAAGTGTGATATTTGCTTTTAGTGTCCAGAATATTAATGTGAAAAAATGTATATGTAGGTCAGGTGACATGAGTATTTCTTCCACCATTTCTGCGAATAATATTTTGAAGACGTATAAAATAGTATTGGGGGTATAAAGAGGTCTACCATGTGTCTATGCTTATAGAGATAATGCATGAATAGACAATACAGTGTATAAATAATATAACTGGTTCCACTTTAAATAATTGATTGAATTGATATCTGAAAATATATAAGAAATCATATATTGATATACAATCATTCATTCCAACCAGTCATACATCTAGTGGTAATATTAGGGTTATGGTTCATCAAGTAGGGTGTGTGAGATTTGCTTCAAAAGTAATTATGAAAATCGAAGATAATGTGTTTGGAAAGAAGTCTCATGAAAATACCAGTCAAGAAACAAGGAGGAATATATCTGTTCTGAAGTAGAAATTGATTGAAAGTGAAACAAATGCCTATAAATGTGTGAACTAGTAGATGAAATATATATATATATATATATATATATATATATATATATATATATATATATATATATATATATATATAATGATGTGAATAAACTACAGAAATCGTAATGTACCAGTGTTGGAAAAAAAATGAACTTCAAAATACACATCATGTCCAATAGGAGTCTAATCGCATTGATGTTAAACTGGGTCAGTTACCTTAGAAATATTCGGATTTGTATACACAATTCACTGAAGGTTGTTTTTAGTAGTAGAAAACAAATATGTATTTCAGGTGGATGAATATTTCTGAGAATAATATTGTGAAAAGATGATTATAAATCCACATATAGAAACAGGAGTGAATTTAGGAAATGTATAATAAAACACAGATATTTCATATTTTGAAAAATCTGGAGAGTATATATATATATATATATATATATATATATATATATATATATATATGTTTGTGTGAGTATATACATATATATATACACACACAAACACACACACAGATAATAAAAAGTACCACTATATGCAATTGAAATTCACCATGAAATATATATCATCCACAGATCAAAAATATTCATTTTACTGAACATGGATTTATGTATAATCTTGTTCAGTTAGGAAGCTCACCCATAGGTTGAATTTTCAGTTCCAACATCGTTTAGGAGGAGTGATCTCTTCTCACAATTTGTATCTGCCATGTCTGCGACCACACAATAATGTACATGTGGAACCAGGTAGAATTTTACATGTGCTTATAAAAATACATATGCTGAATTGGCTACAGAGAAAGGGAGACTGAATTCACATATTTGTTAACTTTAAAAACACATTAAGAACTATTTCAACAAAAAATTGACTAGATTCATAACTCCTACCCTATATAATGCAAAAGGCAAGTGCAAATATACACCATGCTTCTTCTGAACTGCTTGTATTTCAATTCTGTTTGAATTATTTTTCTCCATCATATTAGGATTAGTAGTAACAGTCTAGTAGGGTACGGGGTAGTGTCAAGGATTCATTATTTCGAATGGAAATTTGGAAAATGAATAAAATGTGTATGCAAATATGTGCTACACAAAAATCCTCCCAGTCTCATCCAGAACAATTCCTTGACATTACTTTCGCCCCAAGTAAGACACAATTAGAGGAGAAGGTTTATAAAATATGTGAATTCATATCTGGAATGGCAATTGCTCAGGAGCTCACAACTTTGGAGGTGGTAGAGGAGTTTCTAAAAGTAAGGGACAGGGTAAAACTCCACAATCATGGAGCTCTGCTGGCCTAAAGACTTCTTGAGAAACTGCCACTGAGGTTGGGCACTTGAAATATATGATGTTGTGAGGAGCTGTATCTTCTTTGTATTGAGACCATCAAAGCTGGGTCTGCATCTATGTGACCTGGAGGACATGGTCTCTTATATTCCAGTGAACGTTAGGCAGCAGTGCTGAATTCTCTATTTGTAGGTAAAATTTGGGCACAAGGGGCTAAGTGTCTCCCCGTGTGGACTATGAAGCTATTTGGTCATCCTCCAATTGTCGTGGTGTTTCTTGCTGCTGCACTGTTAGTTTGGTATTTGTTTCATGGAATACAAAAACTTAAACATGGACACAGTGCTGGAGGGATTTCTGTCATGTGTGGTGGTTCAGGGTCTGCAGGAGAATGCACCAACCAGGCTTCTATCCCACATAGCTTGCTCCCTAGACCATAGCAACCTGATTCTGAACATTGCAATGAAACTTCTCCATATAACAAGATTCCTTTAAATACAAGGGTCTGCTGGAAGCACCATGTCAGTCAAAAGCCATTTGCAATCCAATGGCACATCCACATGGCCTCACCACAGATGTTTTATCACACACCTGCATACCACTTCTCTAGGACCACTAATCAACAGGCTCAAACTAACTGACATCTCTGTTCTACACCATTTGCATGAAACCCAGTCAATCAAGGCACTGTCTGTTACACTCATGATCAGCAACAGGACATTCAAGGTTCTCCAGTGAAACCTGGTCATGGAAATTTCAAAAATGTCATGATATTGATGTAGGCATTTTTCAAGGATTAATTTGGAGGCACTGTGGGTTTCAATTCATTCAGGATCCATTAAATGTTGAGGAATTGTCACAGGCAAGGTTTCCCAAAGAGTGGCCAAAAGGTTACATGAAGCCAGGACCATAGAGGTCTACAATGTGAGGTCCATGTGTGTTTTGACTCTCAACTATGGCTGCCAAGTCTTTCAAATAAAATCATATGATATCATGGCTGAGATTCCCAGTGCTCTGTGGAAAGCAAAAATGGGCCTAGATCTCAGATTCCAAGGGCGACTCTCATCCGTGTCCTCCTAAAATCCCAACGCAATTCATGGCAATAGTTCTCTGAGGACAATTCTACAACACAGTCTCTTAGGGGAATCACACCAGAGTTTAAATCCAGGTGGACCCAGGCATCTCTTCCAACCGCAACACAAATGACCACAATTAAAACCCAAACACTCCCACATAGCCCTCATATCCTTCCATATAGACACTCAGCATAACCTCTGGCTGGAGGTTTCCATGAGGGGCACATCCAATGACAGTGTCCAAAATAAGCTCCCTTGATCCTCATTTGCCTAACATCATTGTGGCCAGGACACCTTTCTTTTGAACCAGGAGTCGTCAAATAGGCCTGAATTTAATACTTCTCTGCTTCTCCAATTTGACTCCTACTGACTGTCAGGTATAGATTCTTTATGTGATTTGGAGTCATGAGGAAATCCCAGCACCTCTGCAGGGCTTTGAATAACTCATTTGACACAAAGGATCCCTATTTTCACTTGATGGAGGTCAGGAACCTCACAGAGGAAGGCGAGACTTCATCCACAATGAATGTTCTTTTTGCCATTTTGGTTTTGGATGCACATATGGTATCTTTCCTTAGATCCATCTGGTGGTGAGAATCTAAGCCACAACCTCACAAAGGGCCAAGATGCTGATTCAGACACATCCCTTTCCAAAGCAATTAAGCAAAGAGCCACAGGTGATGCCCATTCATTTTTACTTGAAAACAGTTTTCTTCAGGCTTCACATAGTGTGGCCGAGGCAAAGACCTTCCTGACATTCAGGGCAACAGAACAATAGGTAAGCAAAAGGCCCAAAGCAGGGTTTCTCCACTGAGACTTTCCTGGTAACACTGATATCTGATTTTTCTGAGATGCTCCCATTACCTTCAGCTATTCAGTACATGGCCATTTCATAGAGCTTGGAGGTGGTTCATATCTTGTACAAAAAACCATGAGCCTATCCTGGAGAGTTACCAGAATTCAGGAAGAAAACTGGAACTTAGGAAGACAGTAGTTGTTGCCCATCTATAAGGCAAGCTGCAGTCCATTCATAAATTGGGCAGGATGAATGCTGGGAGCTTTCTACTAGACATGACAAATCCATTGATGCATTCTCTAATGTCTACAACCACGAACACAGTGGGATACACAGACATAGAAACACTCGCATTGTCAAAGGACATAGAAGAAACAGTCCACTCCAAACCAAACAAATCAACTTTCCTACCTATTCTCAGAACATGAGATAAAACCACATAATCACATGCACACCCAAAAAGACACCTCCTTCCCCCAAGGAGGTCTGTGACTATATGGAGTGTCCTCTGACTTGTGGGCCATACTATGTTTCCCCGAAATGGCCTTTACTATCTCAGATCTTGTCTCCTTGTCCAAGTCTGTGAAATTGTCAGGAGCCAGGGGTGAACAACTACCTGCTTTCCCAGGAAAGGCCCCTCTTCAGAGCTTTTCTTGCATTTGGACATCCTCACATCAGTTGGTACCAAGAAAGATTGACCCTGTCCTCGGTAAATCCAAACAAGTGAGCCCACTGGGAGTGGGACTGGAACTGTCTCTGGGTGCCTGGCTTCTTGGATCCCAAGTTCACAGAGTTCCATCACCAAGGAAGTTAGGTAAGTCAATTCCTTCAGGAACTGAATGAGGTCACTGCCTTGACAACCACTTTGTCCTAACAGTTGCTTCCAAGGGTCCCATGAGATAGAGGCTGCCACTACTTCCTGTGACACTTTCACAAGTTAGAATTGTATATCAACCATAGGCACCGGGAAACAGCTCTCCACACAAGCCTGGTTTGGTCCATCTTCTCTACATTAAGAATAGAGATCCTGATTCAGACACATTCCTTCATCCTTACCAGGGTGTTTGCCATCAAGAGGATTTTGCTTTCTTAGGTCCTTCATAGCTGCCTACATCTTATCCTGGGATAATTTCTGCATGTACCATTGAGGTTCTCAGCAGGTGGAATATTCCCTATATTCCTGAATTGTAAGACCAACTCTGTCCCTGCTCTTCTGTAATGTTAGATTGAGGGAACCGTGTATGGTTAGGGTTAATAACAGGTTCGATTTTTGTTAGGAATCATTCTGCGAGATGAATAATGGTATTGGGAACCTGCTATATTTACAACAATATACAGGTTAAATATAAGTTTGAAAACAGAAATCTAGGTAATATTTGAAGCCCAGTAAGGCATTAGGCCCTTGAGTGGAATACTTAGCTTTGAATTATATTCTGCACAGATGTCTTAGATAAATCGAGATACAATGGCATAGGACCTTTTACCTTGAATGACTGAATGTCAAAGAGAACATCCAGTCAAAAAGTGAGAGTCGGTAGGATTAGGAAGATAGTCAGCACGTTTAGAAAGAAGAGTGAGTATAGGAGTGGGACCAAAAGTTCTTTAGCAATAGGGTTTCTGGTAGAGAGTGAATGTAAATGTCAACCCATGTGAAGAGTCAGTCAAAATAATTAACTGGAATAATATGTAGGGAAGAAGATATCAATAGAGACATTAGGAAATCATGCAAAGTATAAAGAGAGTGATAGGATTAGACATTTTCAGCAGGCTTGAGGTTGAATATATAGTCTTAGGAAGAAACAAATATGTAGTCACCAATAGGATTGACATTTGAGAGCATTAGGCAACCTGGACATGGATGTTTTTAGTAATCCCTGCTCACTTTCCATTTAGGCTTTGGTACAATCATAAGTGTGACCTCTGCTTTTTCTGTCCAGAATATTACTGTGATAAAATGCATATGTAGACCAGGTGTCATGAGTATTTCTTCCACCATTTCAGGGAGCAACATTTTGAAGACGAATAAATTAGCATTGCGGTTACAAATAGATGTACCCTGTGTCTATGAGTATAGAGATAATGCATGAATAGACCATACTGTTAATAAGTAATATAACTGGTACCAACTTTAAATAATGCATTGAATTGATATTTGAAAATACACAGGAAATCATATATTGATATACAATCATTCATTGCAACCAGTAATACATATAATGGTAATATTAGGGTTATGGTTTATTATGAAGAGTGTGTGAGTATTGCTTCAAAATCATTATGGAAATCGAAAATAATGTGTTTGGAAAGAAGTCTCATGAAAAGACCATTCAAGAAACCTGGAGAAATACATGGGTTCTGATGCAGGAAATGATTGAAAGTGAATCAAATGCCTATAAATTTGTGAACTTGTGGATGGAATATATATCCTATGATGTTCATAAACTGAAGAAATAGTAACTTACCAGTGTTGAATGAAATGAACTTCAAAATACACATCCTGTCCTATAGGAATCTACTTGAATTGATGTTAAACTGGGTCACTTACTGTAGAAATGTTAGGATTGTATCCACCATTCACTGAAGTTTTTTTTCAGTACTAGAAACAAATAGGTAGTTCAGGTGGATGAATATTTCTGAGAATAATCTTCTGAAAAGTTTATTATAAATCCACATACATGAACATGAATGAATTTACGTAGTGTATATAAGACACATATATTTCTTATTTTGAAAAAAATTGGAGAGTTTGTATATATATATATATATATATATATATATATATATATATATATATATACACACACACACACAAAACACACACACACACACAAAACACACAAAAAATTAAAAGTAGCAATATATATGCCAATTGAAATTCATCATAAATTATATATCAACCACAGATTCAAAAATATTTATTTTACTGAACATGGATTTATGTATAATGTTGTTCTACTAGGAGGCTCACCCATAGTTTGAACTTTCAGTTCCAACAGCGTTTAGGAGGAGTGATCTCTTCTCACAATTTGTATCTGCCAAGTCAGCTCACCTCACAAGAATATACGTATGATACCAGGTAGGATTCTATATGTGCATATAAAAATACATGTGCTGAATAGGCTACAGAGAAAGGGAGACAGGTATTCACAAATTTGTTTACTTTAAAAACACATGGACAATTATTTAAATTAAAAATTAACTAGATTTATAATACCTACCCTATATCATGCAAATAAGGCAAGTCCAACTATACACCATGCCTCCTCTGAACTGCTTGCATTTCTATTCTGTTTGGGTTATTTTTCTCCATCATATTCGGATAAGGAGTCATAGTCTAGTAGGGTATGCTTTAGTGTCAGGTGTCCCGGCCAGCAGGACACATCAACTTGGGCATCGAACCTAGTTGGTGAGGAATGAAGGGACAAGAGACATGAGAGATGATAGCAAGAGAGGAGTTCTGATCATGCTGCAAAATTTTATTGTTTTCACAGGGTATTTATATGCTGTGAATGGGAAAGCTCCCTTATCAGCAGTTGCTGGATGTCTTCACAGGGTGAGATAACCTCAGGATATTTCAGAAAGTCAGATGGCTGCAGGATGTCTCAGGGAGATAGATTGCTGTAGGATGTCTCCCAGGCAGGATGTCTCCCAGGGCGATGTTTCATGTAAGTGTCAGGCTATTCTTCAAAGGAGAGCTTCCTTCTAGCCCCTGACCTCTCCCCCTTTCATATATAAAATATTTGACCGTACATTATTGCCTATGTTTTTAGGGGGTGATAGAGGCTCTGTTCCTCTAGGAGGCCTTAGAATATCTCGTGATCCAAGTGAGCGCCTCCACTAGGAGATTTTGTGGTGGCCTTTGCTTGTTTTTGGAGGAGATGGCTTTTAGTGGGAACAGTCCAACCGCCATGCACCAGAGCGTGTCACTCAGAGGTCTTGGGTTTTGTGTTCCGTGCATCCATCCTCCTGCAGTCCTTCCTGCACCCTCGTTATTATGGCCTAATGTCCTCACTCCATGGGTGCGTCCTCCTGCAAGCAGAGGGGCCCATGGAGGAGCAAACCCTTATGGCAAGGAAAGAAGACGGTTGTTCAGAGCTGTTACTCATACTTTTATATAAGAAAGAGAGATCTTGGGGATGTAAACTTAAGAAATAAGCCTGTGAGAAGGGTAGAAGATCCTTTTAAATGTTGACAGCACGGTCGTCCATCTCCAGATGATGATAGTGGACCTCAATTCGCTTAGAGGCCAAAATATTAATCTGTTCTTTAATAAATTGTACCAGCCTGTTTATAATGCAAGGTCCTATGGACACCATTAAAAGTAAACCCAACAAAGGGCCTAATAGGGGAAGAAGTTAGGGTAGAAATCCATTAAGCCCACTACAGAGGGGATTTTTAAATAGATCCCTTGTCTCTATTTTAGTGCATACTATGCCTGATTTATTGGCATAAAAGCAGCATCGTTCCCCTAAGGCCAAGCAAATAGCTCCATGGTTAGCAGTCAGCAAATCTAAGCCTCATCTCTTTTGAATGAACACTTCTGCCAGGGTGTCTATTTGATGTACATCTTGTACATCATTTATAAGTTGTTGATACGGGCGATGGAAAGAGTGTTTAGCTGTGCCTAAGCCAGTGTACCTGTGCCAACAGCAGCTGTTATTTCAGGGCTGGCAATGAGTGGTAAGGGCTGTATTGCCCGCCTTTGTCTTTTGACTAAGGTGTCTATCCTAGGAATTGGTAGAGGTTCGTCTCATGGGACAATAGTCATATCAGGGAGTAATAAGGTAAGAAAACAGCCACCAGTCCAATTCGCTGGAAGGGTGGGGAAGACCGATTTTCCTCCACACATAAAAACTGTGCCATTGTGGTTACAAGGAGATGGGGTGGGTGAGGAATAATTTTGTACTGTTGAGCAATTTCCAAAGGAAGAAACTCCAACATCAATATCATAGGTATTATACTGCATCGCGCCTAAAAGACATAATGTAAAAGTGCCTATAAGCTGTATTTTAAAAGGAAATCCAGGTTGGCATGTATTATCATTGTCTATGATAGAATAAATAGGAACTGCCATAGGCATGATTGCCCCTGTTGTCATGCAGAGCCAGCAATCACAAGCAAGGGTGGGTCTGGAATTATTAAGCAAGGAGAAGGTAGTTTCCAACATTTCTAATGTATTGGTATCTAAACCTGGGAGCTGGGATTTAGGCTACATTAAGGGATGATATGTTGAGCTCAGGGATTTGGGGTTGCAAAAGTTTGATTATCTGAGGATGCTTGACAGCATCAGTGGGTCCTCCACCATCAGAGACCCCTGTAGGGGCCTTAATGGGCCAGAAGGAGGGTTTACCGACAGTGCCTTGGCACCCAGCTGACTGTAGCTTGGTGTATTTGTGTTCTCCTACCCGGTCAAAGAGAACGGGGGTATAATAAATAGTGGTCCCCCCTGCTGCATGAGTTTTAGTTAGGGAGGCTTCAAAAAATTGTTCTCCCTGCTTGTTAACACAAATTTAGGGTGACACATAACAAGAGCCATGCATCGCCTGGGTATGCGAACAGGTTGCAGAACAATTTTGGAGAGCTTTACTTGTACTATGGAGAATAATCTTTGGCTTGTTAACACATACCCATTTAGGCTGATGAACTCCTCCCAGTTTATGGTCAATCTTGGCACAGAGGTAAGCCACTTTAGTCACGCAGTCAGCAGTCTGGGTCCATCTAGTTGGAGCCTGAGTCCAAGATCCTTCCTTGCATTCGCAGGGAGGGCCAAAAAGGTACTCCATGATATAGGAAGGTGTAGGGCTAAGGCCTGCATGTACAAACCTGTTCAGCAGAAGTGCCTTAAGCAGGATGCTCACACAGATTGTTGGCTGCATCCGAAAAAGACGAAAATTTGTCCTCAAGGGGAGGACCTCTGTCCCTATGTTGAGGTAAGTCATTATCCTGTTTAACCAGTCGTTCTGGTAACCATTTTGGGGCTGCTTGCTCTTGGTCCAAAACACAAGCTGAGCCTCGTCCCCAGATGAGGACAGGATCTGGGCCTTTCCATTTATTTGTAAGAGCATCTGGCCAAATAACAGGTGGGCGAACAGAATTGGATGAGGGATGCCAGTGTCTGTCTGCAGCCGAATGGCCTTCACTGTCTAGGGTAAGAAAAAAAAGGGCAAATAATGCATGGTTAAGGCGATGCCTGGGAGTGGTAAATTCAAACGCGGATGCCTTAAAGTGGGTTAGCCAAGTCTTTAAGGTAAGGTGCGCACATTCCATAATGCCTTGGCCCTAAGGGTTGTATGGAATTCCAGTAGTATGACAAATTTGCAAGGTAGCACAAAACTGTTTAAACGTGGCACTGGTATATGCAGAACAATTATCTGTTTTAATATGCATTGATTTACCCATTTCGGAAAAGCCTGAAACAAGATGAGAAAGGACATCTTTGGTAGCCTCTCCAGAATGTGGTGATGCAAAAATAAAGTCTCTGAAGGTATCTATAGAAACATGTATATATTTGGTTTTTCCAAATTCAGGAAAATGAGTAACATCCATTTGCCAAACCTGATTGGGCAGTAATCCTCGGGGGTTAACTCCCAAGTGTTGAATGGGGAGGAAGACAGTGAAATCAGGGAATGCTTTTACTATCTCTCCTGCCTGTTGCCTGGTAATTTTACAAAGTAATCGAAGGCTCTGGGAATTTAGATGGTGAAGATTGTGTAAGTCCATGGCCTTTTGAATGAAGCCAACAAAAATTAGAAACATGGAACGAGTTGTTGCGTCAGAATGGGCATTACCTTGTGTCAGAGGCCCAAGAAGATCAGAGTGTGCCCTAATGTGTCCTAAGAAAAATGGGTGTTGTCTGGCCTGAATTAGCTGCTAAAGCTGGTAAAACAGAAAGGCCGCATTGAAAGAAGCCTTAATGGTGGGTGAAATCTCTAGCAGCAGCACAGAATGAACAATGTAGGCACTGTCTACATAAATATTAACAGGATTATCAAAAAATGTTATAAAAACTTGTGTTATGGCAAACAACTCCACAAACTGTGCTGACTGATAGTCAGTATCAAAGGTGGTAGGCTGGTTATTGATAACAAAGGCTGCATGGCCATTACTTTAACCGTCTGTAACGACAGTAAGGACTTGAGGAATGGGAGCCTTATGAGTAATTTTGGGAAAAATAAATGGATGTAACTAGACAAAATGTAAAAGGGGGACATTGGGAAGGTGGTTATCAATTGTTCCCAAAAAGCCTGATAAAGCAATACCCCATTCATCAACTGGTTGTAGTAAAAATTGGGTTTGGTTCTTAGTATATAGAATAAAATATTATCAGGGTCTTTGCCAAAATGTTGTCGAGAAAGCAAACGACCTTTAATAATAATAGACACTACCTGAGCAACATAAACAGTAATTACCTTGGAGGATGTGGTGTGTAAATGGACCCAAAGCAAGGGGCAGCCTTTATTTTTAAAATGTGGATCTCATTGCCAAAATATTCCTGTGGGTGTATGAGGAGTGGTTAAAATAACCAGAACGAGAGGAAGGTTATAAGAAATTTGTGTAACAAACTGTTGGGCAATGGCTTCTGTGACTTGGTTTAATGCTGTCATGCCTCGGGAGTAAGCTTTTGAAAGGAGGAGGGGTGGGAAATACCTCTCAAAACATCATTAAGGGGCAAAAGTACACAAGTGGGTAATTTTAAATATGTTCTTAGCCATTGAAAATCCCCCAGTTATTTTTGAAAATCATTAAGGGTGTGAAGATGGTCCACACGTAGTTGTATTTTAAGAATTTGGATCTGATTATCTTGAAGTTTATTGCCCAAATAGGTATAAGGGTTCTGTGTTTGAACCTTATTCAGGAGCTATCTGTAGTCCCAAGGTAGTGAGGGTTTGTAAAGTTCCAAGTAACAATTATTAAGGTTATGGGTATTAGGTGCATCAATTAACAAATCATCCATATAATGTAAAATATAAATTTGTGGCCATCGCTCTCTCACAGGGTCTACTGCTTGAGCAACGCATTTTTGGAAAAGACTAGGGCTGTTGGCCCTACCTTGGTGAAGAACCTTCTATTGAAATCTCTGCATAGGGCCCTGAAAATTAATGAGAGGGAGACAAAAGGCAAAATAGGATCTATCCTCAGGATGAAAAGGAATGGTAAAAAAGCAATCTTTTAAGTCAATAACCATTTTACAATAGTTTTTGGGAATAGTCACTGGTGTGGGAATGCCTGGCTGTAGTGCTCCCATCGGGCACATATCTTTATTAATGGCACACATATTGTAAAAGGCGGCACTTGCCTGCTTTTTTCTTGATAACAAAAATAGGAGTGTTCCATGGTGAGGTTGAGGGCTCTACATAGTCGGCTGCCAGCAGTATCTGCAATAACATGGAGGCAGCCTCTAATTTTTCTTGTATAAGCGGCCACTGATCCATCCACAAAAGAGTCTTAATCGCCCAAATAACTCTATCTCCATGGGGTACAGGAGGTCAGGGACTGACACTAAAAATCAGAATACTCAAGACCATATGTATTTGTTTTTTGAATGGTTTGTGTAGACTCAACCAGTCCTTGTCTCAGTCTCAAAAGGCCTGTACCAGGGACAAAATTCATATGAAGCATTTGATGAGTCACCATGGAATTGGGACTGGCAAGAATAACTTCCATTTGACTCAAAATATATCAGCCCTGTAGGTTAACAGGGAGGTCAGGAACAACGAAATGAGTGACAGTTCCCTTATTACCCTCTTTATCAGTCCAGCTAAGAGCCCTAGAGCTGACCAGAGGATTTTTGGCTGTCTTATCCCTTTAAGGTCAGTCAAGGGTGGGGTGAGGGGCCAACCTGATGGCCAGTATTTTTGAGAAATTATTGTGGCATGAGCTCCAGTATATAGAATTCCTTGAAATTCCTTTCCTTCAATAAATAAGGTAAGGGTGTGTCTATTGTGAGAAATGGGCTGAACCCAATATACATCAGAAGAGCCCAAGGAGGCAATTTCCTGCGGTAGGTTTGGGCGGTGGAAGTGCCTCCTGAACCCAAGGGAAGGATTATTTATTATGCAAGTCTTGTTCCTGCTTGGATGGCCATAACTCAATTAATATCTGTGGCCAGGATTTTTATTTCTCCAGTGAAATCATTATCATTAATGCCAGGGAAGACCTGAACACCTTGTAAGGTAGTAGAGGTTCTTCCAAGAATAAGGGCACTCATATGAGATGAAGGGGGACCCATAATTCCAGTGGGTATTATCTGGGGCCCTTGAAATGAGTCTAATATTGTATCGGTGGCAGCACAAAAGTCGAATCCTGCGCTGCCTGGGGTGGCTAGTTGGAGGGAGGCAATTGTGGAGAAGAATTTTGAGGTAGGTTGGGAGTTTGTGAGGGAACAAACGTTATTGCCCCTGGGTTGGTCCTGGGGGAGGTCGTGGCCAGGGGCTGGCCCCACAGGAATTTTCCTGAGAAGCAGGAAGAAATAGGCTGTCCCAGGGCATTTGTCTTAGATCTACACTCACTGACCCAGTGATGACCTTTACCACATCTAGGGCAAAGTGTAGCTCGGGGAAGTTTAGTCCCAGTTTGAGGAGATGCTATTCCTAGGCTTTGTTTGCCTGTAGGACACTTGCGTGCAAAATAGCCAGGTTTTTTACAAGTAAAGCAAGTATGTGAGCCAGGATTGTGAAAGGCCTTGGTAAAGGCGGCACCTAAAGCGAGACGCATTGCATGGGCTGCACCTACCCCTGGACAGAGTCTAATAAAGTCAGAATGTTTCCCTTTATCCTTGTGTGGTCGAAGAACATCCTGACATGCTGGGTTGGCGTTTTCAAAGGCAAGATGTTTTACAAAGGTGCTTTCGCTTTCGCTTGGTCCAAGCAAGCATTCTGCAGCTAGGTTAAGCCGGGGAACAAAGTCGCTTTAAGGCTCGTCAGGCCCTTGTCGAATTTTTGCCAGGGAAGTGGTAGTGGAGGCCTTTTGAGGAAGGTGTCTCCAAGAATGTAAGCCAGCCACCTGAATCTGCACCAAAAGTCCAGCAGGGAAAAGTGCCTGTTTAGTTTTAGTGTCAAAAGGCGCATTGCCCACTAGCTTAACATAAGTCCAGGATTTAGAGTAGGCCTTAGTTAAATTTTTGTGAGCAGTTTCCTGACAGTGCTCTTGAAATCTGCATTCCATAACAGGAAGTCTCCAGCACTGAGGGTACCTCGGGCTAGAAATTTCCAATCATTGGGAGTAAGCCATTTGGGGCTGTGGCTTTCTACTAAAGCCAATGTGTAGGGCTCAGTGGGTCCATAGTGAGCACAAGCCTTTTTAAGTTTTTCAAGAAAACACAGGCTTAATTTTTTGTAGACACTTTGGGTTCCTTCCTTCAGAGGGGTGAACTCCTCATCCTATGTGTCCTGATCTCCTCAATCTATTTCCCGGCTTCCTCCTCTTGATCCTTGTCTAAGTCTTTGACCTCAGCCTGGGCAGGCTTATCTATCTGACTGCGGGTGACTGAGAAGGTGGGAACAGGCCAATGGAGCGGCTTAGCCTTTGTATTAGACCACCTTGGGCAAGCTTGCGTTGACTCCATGCCTAAGGCAAATGAGCAGAGCTCAGAGTCAAGGGATCTTAATTCTTTTAAAAGGTGGATCTGTTCCCGTCTATGTTGGAGAGACTCTCGCAAGGGAGCTAGGTTAGGCAAGGGAAGTGGGGAAAAAATATCTGGGGGGGGGGCATTTGGCCCCTGAAGGGCCAGACCACAAAAGGCAGGAGGGATACAGGAGGGAGGTGGATGTGTATGTCCTATAGGCTGTGGCAGGGTCCTGAGAGGTGCTGGGTCATCTGAGTGGTAGCGAGCTGCTTCCTTCTCCAAAGTAGCCTCCTCCCCAGGGGTCAATGTGTCTCTGGGATTTAAAACTGGATAAAGGCGGTTGGTAACCATTGGAGCCTTATTTATTAGGGTGGTATTTTGAGGAGAACCAGAAAGTTTCCCAGGGTCTTGTGGAGAATTAGAAGGGTCTATGTCTATACTAACTAATGGGCATTCCGAGGGGGGACGAGAGGTCTTTTACATAGTCTCTTCCCCAATCTTGACAAGTTTTAAGGTACCATTGTCAAAGAGTGAACTTTTACGAATTTCATTAATTAAGTTTCAGTAAGAAAAGGTGAGAAAAGGCACTTTTTCTGCGCCAAAGAATTCATAATAATCTTTTAAACAATCTTCTACTCTAAACCATCTTTTTCCATTTATGGTCCCTTCAAGGGGAAACCATGGACACAATTCTCCATGTATGACAAGAAAAATTTTAAGTCCTTTTTCTTAACAGGCTCTCCCCATGTCTTGAAGGACTCCTTGAGGGGCTGACAAAAACAAATCATGTGATGAAACTGCTTGTCCCATGGTGGGTCACTCACCATGCGTCATTGCCACTCTCCTCCTGGATCTGTCACTTGGTGGTATCTGCTGAGGCAATTGCGAGCTCCGCTTGACCAAGACTTCCAAAAGGACGAGGTTCCCAATCAGTCAAAAGCTTGAGCCCCAGTCGGTGGGTGACAGATGTCCCGGCCGGCAGGACACATCAACGTGGGCAGCGAACATAAATGGGGAGGAATTCAGGGACATGAGACACGAGAGATGACAGCAAGACAGCAGTTCTAATCAAGCTGCAAACTTTTATTGTTCACACAGGGGAATTTATATGCTGGAGATGGGAAAGCTCTCTTATCGGCTGTTCCTGGATGTCTTCACAAGGTGAGATAACCTCAGGATATTTCAAGAAGACAGATGGCCATAGGATGTCTCAGGGACACAGATGGCAACAGGATGTCTCCCAGACAGGATGTCTCCCTGGGGGCTGTTTCTTGTAAGTGTCAGACTATTTTTTGAAGGAGAATTCCTTCTACCCCTGACAGTCAGGGATTCAGTATTTCAAATGGAAAATTGGAAAATGAATCCAATGTGTATGCAAATATGTGCTACCCAAAATCTTTCCACTCTCATTCAGAACAATGCCTTGACATTACCTTCACCAGAAGTAAGACACAATTAGAGGGGAAGAGTTAGAAATTCTGTGAATACACATCTGGAATGAAAAATGCTCAGGAGTTCACAAACTTGGAGGTGGTAGAGGAGTTTCCAAAAGTAAGGGACATGGTAAAACTCCATAAACATGGAGCGCTGCCAGTCTAAAGACTTCTTGAGAAACTGCCTCTGAGGTTGGGCACTTGAAATATATGTTGTTGTCAGGAGCTTTAGCTTCCTTTGTAGTGACACCATCAAAGCTGGGTCTGCATCTATGTGACCTGGAAGACATGGTTTCTTATTTTCCAGTGAACATGAGGTAGCAGTGCTGAATTCTCTCTTTGTAGGTAAACTGTTTCCACTGGGGTCTAAATGTCTCTCAGTATGGACTGTGAAGCCATTTAATCATCCTCCACTTTTTGTGGTGTTTCTTGCAGCTGCACTGGGAGTTTGGTATTTGCTTCAAGAAATACAAGGAGTTCAACTGGGACAAAGTGCTGGAGGGAGTTCTGTAATGTGTGGTGGGTAAGGGTCTACAGAAGAATGAACCAACCAGTCTTCTATCTCACATAGATTGCCCCCTGGACCATAGCAATCTGATAATAAAATTTCACTGAAACCTCTCCATATAACAAGATGCCTTTACATAGAAGGGACTGGGGGCTGCCCCATGTCAGTCAGAAACCATTTGGAAGCTAATGGAAGATCCATATGACCCCAACACAGGTGTTTTAACACACATGGCAAACCACTACTCTAACCCAACTACTCAGCAGGCTCCAAATTACTGGCCTCTCTGTTCTACACCATTTTCATGAAACCCAGTCAATCAAGGCACTGTCTGGTACACTCATGATTATCAATAGGACATCAAACAGTTCTCCAGTGCCACCTGGTCATGGGAATTTCAAAAATTTAATAGTATTTATCTAGAGATTTTTCAAGGATGAAGTTGGAGGCACTGTGGGTTTCAATTTATTCAGGAACCATTAAATGGTGAGGAAGCTCATTTCAATGAAAGCTCTGGAGAACACTAACAGACAAGGTTTTCCAAAGACAGGGCAAAAGGTCACATGAAGCCAGGCCCATTGAGGTCTACAATGTGAGGTCCATGTGTGTTTTGACTTGTAAATATGGCTGCCAAGTCTTTTAAATAAAATCATGTGATATCTTGTCTGATATTCCCAATGCTCTGTGAAAAGCCACCCTGGGCCTAGATCTCATTTTCCAAGCGTGACTCTCATGCATGGACTCCTAAAATCCCAACTCAATACAAAGCAATACTTCTTTGAGGTCAGTTCCAGAACACAGTCTCTAGGGGAATCACACCAGTGTTCAAGCCCAGGTGGACCCAGTTATCTCTTCCTAAAGCCACACAAATGACCACAATTAAAACCAAAACACTCCCACATGGCCCTAATCTTCTTCCATATAGACACTCATTATATCCTCAGGCTGTAGCTTTCCATGAGGGGCACAGCCAAAACAGTGTCAAAAATAATCTCCCTTGCCCCCATTTGCCTAAAGTCAGTGTGGCCAGGACACCCTTCCTGTGAACCAGGAGTGATCAAAGAGGCCTGCCATTAATACTGCTCTGATTCTCCATTTTGAGGTTTACCGACTGTGGGGTTTAGATTCTTTATGTTAATTGGAGTCATGAGAAAACCCAAGCATCTATTGCCTACTCCCTGCAGGGCTTTGAAGAACTCATTTAACTCAAAGGATCTCTATTCTCAATGATGGAGGTCAGGAACCTTACAGAGGAAGGTGAGACTTCATCCACAATGACTGCTCTTTTGGCTAATTTGGTTTTGGATGTTCACATGGGATTTTTCTTTAGATCCATCAGGTGCTGAGAATCTAAGCCACTTCCTCACACAGGGCCAAGAGGCTGATTCAGACACAACCCTTTCCAAAGCAATTAAGCAAAGAGCCACAGGTAATGCCCATACGTTTCCATGTGAAAACTGATTTCTTAATGCTTCACAAAGGGGTGGCCTGAGGCAAAGACCTTCCTGACATTCAGGGCAACAGAAGAATAGGTAAGCAAAAGGCCCAAAGCAGGGTTTCTCCACTGAGACTTTCCTGGTCACACTGATATCTGAGTTTTCTGAGATGCTCACCATTCCCTTCAGCTATCCAGTACATGGCCATGTCACAGAGCTTGGAGGTGGTACATATCATGGACAAAAAACCATGATACTATTCTAGAGATTGGCCAGAATTCAGGAAGAAAACAGGAACTTAGGAAGATATTAGGTGTTGCCCATCCATAAGGCAAGCTGCAGACCATTCATAAATTGGGCAGGATGAATGCTGGGAAGATTTCTACCAGACTGGACACGTGTATTGATGCATTCTCTTATCTAATGTCTACAACCACGAACACAGTGGGATACACAGACATAGAAACCCTCGATTTGTCAAACAATTTACAAGAAACAATTCACACCAAACCAAACAAACCGACTTTCCTACCTATTCTCAGAACATGAGACAAAACCACAAACCCACACCCACACCCACACAGACCCCCAAGTAGGTTTGTGACAATATGGAGTGTCTATTGACTGGTGGGCCATAATATATTCCACCATAATGGGCTGTGCTGGTTCAAATCTGGTCTCTGTGGCCAACTCTGTGAAGCTGTCAGAGGCTAGCGGTGAGCCTCCACCTGCTTTCTCAGGAAAGGCCCCTCTTCAGACCTTCCTGGCATTTGGCCAGCCTCACATCAGTAGGTACCAAGAAAGACTGACTCTGTCCTTGGTAAACCCAAACAAGTTTGACCACTGGAACTTGGACTGGGACTGGCTCTGGGTGCCTGGCTTCCTGGATTCCAAGTTCAGAGAATTCCATCACCAAGGAAGTGAGGTGAGGTCACTTGCTTCAGGAACTGAATGAGGTCACTACCTTGGCAACCACTATGTCCTAACAGTTGCTTCCAAGGGTCCAATGAGATGGCGGCTGCACCTACTTGCTCTGATATTTTCACAATTTAGAATGGTATATCAACCATAGGCACCTGGGAACAGCTCTCTACACAGGCCTGGTTTGGTCCATCTTCTCTACATTAAGATCAGAGAGGATGATTCAGACACAACCCTTCATCCTCACCAGGTTGCTTTCCGTGGAAGATGACCTTTGCTCTCTCAGGTCCTTCATAGCTGCCTACATCTTCACCGGGGATCATTTCTGCATGGACCTTTGAGGTTCTCAGCAGGTGGAAGATCCCCTACATTCCTGTATTGTAAGACCAGCTCTGTCCCTGCTCCTCTGTAAAGTTAGGTTGAGGGAAGAGTGTATGGAAAGGGTTAATAACATGTTCAATTTGTGTTAGGAATCATTCTGCTGAATGAATAATGGTATTGGGACATTGTGATATTTATAAGAATATATAGGTGAAATATATGTATGAAAACAGAAATCTAAGATTTGAGCCCAGAAGGGCATTAGGCCCTTCGTTGGAATACTTAGTGTTGAATATCATTCTGCACAGATGTCTCAGATAAATCCATACACAATGGAATACGACCTTGAAAATTGGATGATTGAATGTGGAAGGGAATATCCAGTCAGAAAGGGATAGTTGGTAGGATTAGGAAGATAGTCAGTAGGTTTAGGAAGAAGAGTTAATCTAGGATTTGGACCAAAAGTTCTTTAGCAAAAGGTTTTCGGTTATAGAGTGAATGTAAATGTCAGCACATATGAAGATTCAGTCACAATGATGAACTTTGAAAAATATGTAGGAAAGCAGATAATAATAGAGACATTACAAAATCAGGCAAAGTATAACGTGAGTTATACGATTAGACATTTTGAACAAGGATGAGTTTGAATATATAATCTTAGGAAGAAACAAATATGTAGTCACCAATAGGTTTGACATTTGAGAACATTAGCCAACCTGGACATGGATGTTTATAGTAATCCATGCTCACCTTCCTTTTAGGCTTTGGTACATTCTTAAGTGTGATCTTTGTATTTGGTGTCCAGAATATTACTGTGATAAAATGTATATGTAGATCAGGTGATATGAGTATTTCTTCCAGCATTTCCGAGAGTAATGTTTTGAAGTCCAATAAATTAGTATTGGGGGTACAAAGAGGTGTACCCTGAGTCTATGAATATAGAGATAATGCATGAAGAGACCACATTGTGAATAAATAATATAACTGGTCTCACTTTAAATAATGGATTGAATTGATATCTGAAAATATATAAGAAATCATACATTGATATACCATCATTAATTCCAATCAGCAATACATCTAATGGTAATATTAGGGTTATGGTTTTTCATGAATTGTGTGTGAGTTTTGCTTCAAAAGTGATCATGGAAATCGAAAATAATGTGTTTAGAAAGAAGTCTCATGAAAAGACCAGTCAAGAAAATGGAGAAATACATGTGTTCTGAAGAATAAAATGACTGAAAGTGAAACAATTGCCTATAAATTTGCGAATTTGTGGATGAAATATATATCTTATGATGTGCATAAACTGAAGGAATAGTAATGTTCCTGTGTTGAATAAAAATGAAAGTCAAAATTCATATCATGTCCCATAGGAATCTACATGCATAGATGTTAAACTGGGTCAGTTACTTTAGAAATATTAGCATTCGTATGCACCAATCACTGAAGTTACTTTTCAGTACTAGGATACAAATATGTATTTCAGGTGAATGAATATTTTTGAGAATACTCTTGTGAAAATTTATTTATAAATTCACATACATGAATATGAATGAGTTTAGAGGGTGTTTAATAAGACACATATTTCATATTTTGAAAAATCTAGAGACTGTATATATATATATATATATATATATATATATATATATATATACAAACACACAGACATTAAAAATAACATAATATATACAAATTGAAATTCATCATGAAATGTATATCATCCACAGATGCAAAAATATTTATATTATTGAACATGGATTTATGTATATTGTTGTTCAACAAGGAAACTAACTCATAGGTTGAATTTTCAGTTCAAAGAGCGTTTAGGCAGAGTGATCTCTTAAAATTTGTATCTGCCAAGTGAGTCACCTCATAAGAATGTACGTGGGGTATCAGGTAAAATTCTATAATTACATGTAAAAAATACATGTGCTGAATAGGCTACAGAGAAAGGGAGACAGGAATTCACATATTTGTTAACTTTAAAACACATGGAGAATTATTTCAACAAATAATTGACTAGATTTATAACTCCTACCCTTTATAATGCAAAAGGCAATTCCAACAATACACCATGCCTCCTCTGAACTGCTTGTATTTCTATTCTTTTTGGGTTATTTTTCTCCATCTTATTAGAATTAGTAGTCAGAGTCTAGTAAGGTAGGTGTTAGTGTCAGCTATTCAGTATTTTGAATGGAAAATTGGAAAATGAATCCAATATGTATGTAAATATGTGGTACACAAAATTCTTTCCACTGTCATTCAGAACAATGCCTTGACATTACAATCTCCCAGAGTAAGACACAATTAGAGGAGAAGAGTTAGAAAATCTGTGAATAAATATCTGGTATGGAATATGCTCAGGAGTCACAACCTTGCAGTTGGTAGAGGAGATTCCAAAAGTAAGAGACAGGGTAAACACTCTACAAACATGGAGCTCTGCTGGCCTTATGACAACTTGAAAAACTGCCCCTGAGGTTGGGCACTTGAAATATATGTTGTTGTCGGGAGCTTTAGCTTCCTTTGTAGTGAGACCATCAATGCTGGGTCTGCATTTATGTGACCTGGAGGACATGGTTTCTTATTTTCCACTGAATATGAGGCAAAAGTGCTGAATTCTCTCTTTGTAGGTGAACTGTGGACACGGGGTCTAAGTTTATCCAAATGAGAACCATGAAGCCATTCGGTCATCCTCCACTTTTCGTGGTGTTTCTAGTTCTGCACTGGAATTTTGGTATTTGTTTCATGAAATAAAAAGAATTCAACTGTTACCCGGTGCATGACTGAGTTCTGTCACGTGTGGTAGGTCAGGGTCTGCAGGAGAATGCACCAACCAGGCTGATATCCCACATTGCTTGCCCCCTTGAACATAGCAACCTGATTCTAAACATTGCACTGAAACCTCTCCATATAACAAGATGCTTTTACATATAAGGGTCTGCTGGCTGTACCATGTCAGTCACAAACCATTTGGAAGCCAATGGGAGATCCACATGGCCCCACCACAGATGTTTTATCACTCACCTCCCCACCACTCCTCTAGGCCCACTCCTCAGCAGGCTCCAACATTCTGGCTTCTCTCTTCTGCACCATTTTCATGAAAACCACTCATTCAAGGCACTGTCTGGTATACTCATGATCAGCCACAGGATATCCAAAGATTCCACACTGCCACCTGGTCATGGGAATTTTAAAAATTTCATGGCATTTATCTACCCATTTTTGAAGGATGAAATTGGAAGCACTATGGGTTTAAATTCATTCTGGAACCATTAAATGGTGAGGAAGCTCATTTCAATGAAATCTGTGGAGAACTCTCACAGGCAAGGCTTCCAAAATAGTGGCCAAAAGATCACATGAGTCCAGGCACATTGAGGTCTACAATGTGATTTCCATGTGTGTTTTAACTCTCAACTATGGCTGCCAAGTCTTTCAGAATAAAATCATGTGATATCCTGGCTGAGATTCCCAGTGCTCTGTGAAAAGCCACCCTGGGCCTAGATCTCAGTTTCCAAGTGTGACTCTCATGCGAAGCCTCCTAAAATCCCAACACAATTCTTGGCAATACTTCTCTCAGGTCAGTTCCAGAGCTCTGTCTCTAAGGGAAATCACACCAGAGTTTAAGCCCAGATGGACCCAGACATCTCTTCCAACCGCCACACAAATGACCACAATTAAAACCAAAACACTCCCACATAGCCCTCATCGTCTTCCATATAGACACTTAACATAACCTCTGGCTGGAGGTTTCCTTGAGGGCTGCAGCCAAAGACAGTGTCCAAAATAACCTCCGTTGCCCCTCATTTGCCTAAAGTCATGGTGGCCTGGACACCCGTCGGGGCAACAAGAAGTGATCAAATAGGCCTGCTGTTAATACTGCTCTGCTTCTCCTATTTGATGCCTACTGACTATCAGGTATAGATTCTTTATGTGATTTGGATTCTGGAGAATATACAAGCACCTATGGGCTAGACTCTTAAGGGCTTTGAAGAACTCATTTGAACCAAATGTTCCTATTCTCATTTGATGGAGGTCAAGAACCTTACAGAGGAAGGCGAGAGACTTCTTCCACAATGACTGCTCTTTTGGCCAAATTAGTTTTGGATGTACACATGGGATCTTTCTTTACATCCATCATGTGCTGAGAATCTAAGCCACAGCCTCACACAGGACCTAGAGCCTGATTCAGACACATTCCTTTCAAAAGCAATTAAGCAAAGAGCCACAGGTGATGCCCATTCATTTCCATTTGAAAACTGTTTTCTTTAGGCTTTCCAAAGTGTGGCCTGAGGCAAAGACCTTTCTGACATTCAGGGCAACAGAACAATAGGTAAGCAAACAGCCCAAAACAGTGTTTCTCCACTGAGACTTACCTGATCACACTGATATCTGAGTTTTCTGAGATGCTCGCCATTCCCTTCAGCTATCCAGTACATGGCCACGTCACAGACCTTGGAGTTGGTACATATCTTGGACACAAAACCTTGAGCCTATTCTGGAGATTGGCCAGAATTCACAAAGACAACAGGAACTCAGGAAGATATCAGGGGTTGCCTATCAATAAGGCAAGCCGCACTCCATTCATAAAATGGGAAGTATGAATGCTGGGAAGCTTTCTGCTAGACAGGACACATTCATTGAAGCATTCTCTTTTCTAATATCTACAACCACGGACACAGTGGGATACACAGACCTAGAAACACTCGCCTTGTCAAATGACTTACTAGAATCACTTCACTCCAAACCAAACAATCCGCCTTTCTTACCTATTCTCAGAACATGAGACAAAACCACAAACCCACACCCACACCCACAAAGGCACCTCCTTCCCCCAAGCAGGTCTGTAACTATCCAGAGTGTCCACTGACAGGTGGGCCATACTATGTTCCCCTGAAGTGGCCTGTCCTGTCTCAGATCTGTTTTCCTTGTCCAACTCTGTGAAGTTGACATGAGCCAGCAGTGAGCCACTACCTGGTTTATCAGGAAAGGCCCCTCTTCAGAGCTTTTCTGGCATTTGGCCATCCTCACATCAGTAGGTACCAAGAAAGACTGACTCTGTACTTGGTAAATCCAAACAAGTGTGACCACTGGGACTGGGACTGGGACTGGCTCTGGGTGCCTCTCTTTCTGGATCCCATGTTCTATCACCAAGGAAGTGACTTGAGGTCACTTCCTTCAGGAACTGACTGAGGTCACTGCCTTGGCAACCACATTTTTTTGACAGTTGCTTCCGTGGTTTCCATGAGATGGAGGCTGCCCTTACTTCCTGTGACACTTTCAGAAGTTAGAATGGTATATCAACCATAGGCACTCGGGAACAGCTCTCCACACAGGCATGCTTTGGTCCATCTTCTCTACATTAAGAAGAGAGAGGCTGATTCAGACACAACCTTTCATCGTGACCAGGTTTTTTGCCTTGAAAAATGACTCTTACTCTCTCAGGTGCTTCATAGCTGCCTACATATTCTACAGGGATCATTTCTGCATGGACGTTTGAAGTTCTCATCAGGTGGAAGATCCTCTACATTCCTGTGTTGTAAGACCAACCCTTTCCCTGCTCTTATGTAAAGTTAGATTGAGGGAACAGTATATGGTTATGGTTAATAACATGTTCGATTTGGGTTAGGAATCATCTGCTGGATGAATAATGGTATTGGGAATCTGTGATATTTATAAGACTATAGAGGTGAAATTTAAGTATGAAAACAGAAATTTAGGAACGATTGGAATCCCAGAAGGTCATTGGGCACTTGATTGGTATACTTAGCTTCGAATAACTTTCTGCACAGATGTTTCAAATAAATAGATAATCAATGGCATAGGACCTTGTACCTTGGATCATTGAATGTAGAAGAGAACATCTACTCAAACAGGGATAGTCGGTAGGATTAGGAAGATAGTTGGTAGGTTTCAAAAGAAGAGTGAGTAAAGCTTTGGACCCAAAGTTCTTTAGCAATGTTGATTCAGTTAGAGAGTGAATGTCAATGTCAGCACATGTGAAGAGTCATTCACAATGATTAACTGGAGAAAAGGTGTAGGAAAGCAGATATCAATAGAGACATTTGGAAATCAGGCAAAGTACAAAGTGTGTGATAGGAAAAGGCATTTTTAACAGGGTTGAGGTTGAATACATAATCTTAGGAAGAAACAAATATGTACTCACCAATAGGAATCATATTTGAGAGCATTAGGCAACCAGAACATGGATGTTGTTAGTAATACATGGTCACATTCAATTTAGGCTTTGGTACAATCATAAGTGTGACCCTTGTATTTTGTGTCAGGAATATTACTTAGATGAAATGTATATGTATATAAGGTGAGTAGTAAATTCATCATGAAATATATATCATCCACAGATCCAAAAATATTCATTTTACTTAAGATGGATAAATATAAGTATAAATATAAGTATATAAGTATCAAATATAAGTATGAAAACAGAAGCCTAGGTAAGATATGAAACCCAGAAGAACATCAGGCCCTTGATTGTGATACTTAGATTTGAATTATGTTCTGCAGAGGTGTCTCAGATAAATCGATATACAATGGCACAGGACCTTACACCTTGGATGGTTGAATTTCAAAGAGAACATCCAGTCAAAAAGGTATATTAGGTAGGATTAGGAAAATAGTCGGTAGGATTAGAAAGAAGAATGAGTAAAGGATTTGGACAACAAGATTGCTTCTCAATTTGAGGCCTACTGTCATGCATGGGCGATGCTCATGCGTAGACTCCTAATATCCCAACACAATTCATGGCAATACTTCTTTGAGGTCATTTCCAAAACTCAGTATCTTCGGGGGATCACACCAGAGTTCAACCCCAGGTGGACACAGTCATCTTTTCCAACCACCAAACAAATGACCACAATTAAAACCAAAACACTCCCACATGGCCCTCATCTTCTTCCATATAGACACTCTTTATAACCTCTAGCTGGAGTTTTCCATGAGGGGCTCAGCGCAAACAGTGTCCAAAAAAAGCTCCCTTGCCCCTCATTGCCCAATATCAAGGTGGCCTGGACACCCTTCTTGTGAACCAGGTGTGATCAAATAGGCTTGCCATTAATACTGCTCTACTTCTCCAATTTGAGGCCTACTGACTGTGGGGTTTAGATTCTTTATGTGAATTGGAGTCATGAGAAAACCCAAGCACCTATGGGCTACCTTTTGCAGGGCTTGGAACAACCCATTTGAGTGAGTCTAGGGGTTGGACAAAAAGTTCTTTAGAAAAAGGGTTTTGGTAAGAGATTGAATGTAAATGTCAGCACATGAGAAGAATCATTCACAATGATGAACTGGAGAAAATGTGTAGGAAAGCAGATATCAATAGAGACATTAGGAAATCAGGCAATGTACAAAGTGTGTGATAGGAAAAGACATTTTTAACAGGGTTGAGGTTGAATACATAATCATAGGAAGAAACAAATATGTAGTCACCAATAGAAATGATATTTGAGAGCATTATGAAACAAGGACATGGATGTTTTTTAGTAATACATGGTCACATTCAATTTAGGCTTTGGTTCAATCATAAGTGTGACCCTTGCATTTTGTGTCAAGAATATTACTGAGATGAAATGTATATGTATATCAGGTGAGTAGAGTGTTTATTCCATCATTTTTTAAGCAATATTTTGAAGACTTATAAATTAGTATTGCGGATACAAGTGGTGTACCCTGTGTCTATGAATATAGAGATGATGCCTTTATAGAAAGTACTGTAAATAAATAACAGAACTGGTTCCAACTTTAAATAATGGATTGAATTGATATTTGAGAATATATAGAAAATCTTATATTGATATATACATTCATTCCAATCAGTTATACATCGAATTTTGACATTAGCGTTACGGTTTATCATGAAGAGTGGGTAAGTTTGGCTTCAAACGTGATTATGGAAATCGAAAATCATGTGTTTGGAACGAAGTCTCATGAAAAGACAACTCAAAAAACATGGAGGAATACATGTGCTCTGAAGCACGAAGTGATTGAAAGTGAACCAAATGCCTATAAATTTTTGAACTTGTGGATGAAAGGATATATCCTATGATGTCCATAAACTGAAGAAATAGTAATGTACAAGTGTTGAATAAAAATGACCTTCAAATATACATCATGTCCCATAGGATTGTACTTGCATTGATGTTAAACTGGGTCCGTTACTGTAGAAATATTAAGATTTGTAAGCACCACTCACCGAAGTTAGTTTTCAGTACTAGGAAATAAATATGTATTTCAGGTGGATGAATATTTCTGAGAATAATCTTGTGAAATGTTGATTATAAATCCACATATAGAAACATGAGTGAATTTAGGAAGTGTATAATAAGACACATATATTTCATATTTTGAAAAATCTGGAGAATATATATATATATATATATATATATATATATATATATATATATATATATAGAAACACACATACAAAGACATTAAAATGTAGCAATACATGACAATCGAAATTCATCATGAAATATATTTCATCCACATATCCAAAAATATTCATTTTGCTGAACATGGATTTATGTATAATGTTGTTAATCTAGGATATTCACCCATAGGTTGAATTCCAGTACCATAAGTATTTAGGGGGAGTGATCTCTTTTCACAATTTGATTCTTCCAAAATCATCGAGCTCACAAGAATGTACGTGTGATACCAGGTAGGATTCTAAATATGCATAAAGTAATACATGTGCTGAATAGGCTACAGAGAAAGGGAGACAGGAATTTACGTATGTGTTAACTTTGAAAACTCATGGAGAAGTATACAATGAAAAATTGACTAGATTTATAACACATACCCTTGATAAAGCAGAAGGAAAGTCAAAGTATACACCATGCTTCCTATGAATGGCCTGTATTCCTATTCTATTAGGTTTCTTTTTGTCCATCATATTAGGATTAGTAGTCAGAGTCTAGTAGGGTATGGGTTAGTGTCAGGGATTCAGTATTCCAAATGGAAAATAGCACAATGAATCTAATGTGTATGCAAATATGTGCTACACAAAAATCTTCCCACTCTCATACAGAACAATGCCTTGACTATACCTTGGTCCCAAGTAAGACACAAGTAGAGGAGAAGAGTTAGACTCTGTGAATACATATGTGGAAAGGAAAATGCTCAGGATTTCACAAACTTGGAGGTGGTAGAACAGTTTCCAAAAGTAAGGGACAGGGTAAACACTACCCAAACATGGAGCTCTCCTGGCCTAGTGACTTTTTGATAAACTGCCTCTGAGGTTGGGCCCTTGAAATATATGTTGTTGTCAGGAGATTCAGGTTCCTTGGTAGTGAGACCATCAAAGCTGGGTCTGCATCTATGTGACCTGGAGGACATGCTTCCTTATTTTCTAATGAACATGAGGCAGCAGTTCTGAATTTTCTCTTTTTAGTAAACTGTGGCCATTGGGGTCTAAGTATCTACCCGTGTGGTCTGTGAAGCCATTTGGTCATCCTCCACTTTTCGTGGTGTTTCTTACTGCTGCACTGGGAGTTTGGTATTGGCTTCATGAAATACAAGGAGTTCAACAGGGACACAGTGCTGGAGGAAGTACTCTCACATGTGGTGGGTCAGGGTCTGCAGGAGAATGCACCAACCACGCTTCTATCCCACATAGCTTGCCACTTTGAACATAGAAACCTGATTCTGAACATTGCTCTGAAACTTCTACATATAACAAGATGCCTTTACATATAAGGGTCTGCTGGCTGCAGGGGGAGGCAAAAGAATTCATCAACAATGAATGCACTTTGGCCATTTTGGTTTTGGATGCACTCATGGGATCTTTCTTTGTTTTAAATTTTTATTGTTGGTTGTTCAAAACATTACATAGTTCTTGATATGACATATTTCCCACTTTGATTCAAGTGGGTTATGAACTAATATTTTTACCCCGTATACAAAACTCACACACCCTTCATGATAAACCATAACAATAATATTACCATTTGATGAATAACTGGTTGGAATGAATGATTATATATGAATATAAGATATTTTATATATTTTCAGATATCCATTCAATCCATTATTTAAAGCGGAACCAGTTATATTATTTATTCACAATATGGTCCATTCATGCATTACTTCTATATTCAAAGACATAGGGCACACCTCTTTGTAGCCCTAATACTAATTAATATGTCTTCAAAATATTTCTCCCAGAAATGGGGGAAGAATTACTCATGTCACGTGATCTACATATACATTTTATCACAGTAATATTCTGGACACAAAATGCAAAGTTCACACTTATGATTGTACCAAAGCCTAAATGGAAAGTGATCATGGATTAGTAAAGGGTATAGATTCTTTGTGTGAATTGGAGTCATAAGAAAACTCAAGCACCTATGTGCTTGCCTCTGCAGGTCTTTGAAGAACTCATTTGACCCAAAGATCCCTATTCTCACTTGATGGAGGTCAGAAAACTTACAGAGGAAGGCGAGAGTCTCCATACACACTGACTGATCTTTTTGCCATTTTGGTTTTGGATGCACACATGGGATCTTTCTTTAGATCCATCAGGTTTTGATAATCTAAGCCACAGCCTCAAACAGGGCCAAGAGGCTGATTCTGACACATCCCTTTCCAAAGCAATTAAGCAAAGAGCAACAGGTGAGGCCCATATATTTCCACTTAAAAACTGTTTTCTTCAGGCTTCACAAAGGGGTGGCCTGAGGCAAAGACCTTCCTGACATTCAGAGCAACAGAAGAATAGGTAAGCAAAATGCCCAAAGCAGGGTTTCTCCACTGAGACTTTCCTGGTCACACTGATATCTGAGTTTTCTGAGATGCTCACCATTCCCTTCAGCTATCCATTATATGGCCATGTCACAGAGCTTGGAGGCGGTGCATATCTTGGACACAAAAGCATGGGCCTCTTCTGCAGAGTGGCCAGAATTTAGGAAGAAAGCAGGAAATTAGGCTGAAGGTAGGTGTTGCCAATGGATAAGGCAAGCCACAGTCCATTCATCAATTGTGCAGGATGAATGCTGGGAAGCATTCTACTAAACAGGACACACACATTGAGGCATACTTTTTTCTAATGTCTACAACCACAGAGACAGTGAGATATACAGACATAGAAACACTTGCCTTGTCAAACGACTCACTAGAATCAGTCCACTCCAAACCAAACAAACCACCTTTTTTACCTTTTCTCAGAACATGAGAAAAAAACCACAAACTGTCGTCCACACACACCAAGGCACCTCCTTCCCCAAGTAGGTCTGTGACTATCCAGACTGTCCTCTGACTGGTAGGCCATACAATGTTCCACAAAAATGGCCTTTCCTGTCTCAGATTACATCTCCTTGACCAATGCTGTGAAGTTGGAAGGAGGCAGTGGTGAGCCACTATATGCTTTCTCAGGAAAGGCCCCTCTTCAGAGCTTTCTTGGCCTTTACCCACCCCTCACATCAGTAGGTACCAAGAAAGACTGACTCTGTCCTTGGTAAATCAAAACAAGTGAGCCCACTAGGACTGTGACTGGGACTGGCTCTGGGTTCTTGGCTTCCTGGATCCCAAATTCAGAGAGTTCCATCACCAAGGAAGTGAGGTGAGGTCACTTTCTTCAGGAACTGAATGAGGTCACTGCCTTGTCCACCACTTTGTCCTAAATGGTGTTTCCTAGGGTCCCATAAGATGAGACCTACTTCCTGTGACACTTTCACAGGTTAGAATAGAATACAAACTATAGGCACCTGGGAACAACTCTCCACAGAGGCCTGATTTGGTCCATCTTCTCTATATTAAGAAGAGAGAGGCTGATTCAGACACACCCTTCAACCTGACCTGGTTGTTTGCCATGTAAGATGATGTTTGCTCTCTCAGGTCCTTTGTAACTGCCTACATCTTCTCTAGGGATTATTTCTGCATGGACTTTAGAGGTTCTCAGCAGGTGGAAGATCCCCTAACTTCCATTATTGTAAGATCAACTGTGTCCCTGCTCTTCTGTAAAGTGAGATTAAGTGAACAGTGTATGGTTAGGGTTAAAACCATGTTCGATTTGGGTAAGGAATCATTCTGCTAGATGAATAACGGCATTGGAAATCTGTGATATTTATAAGAATATAGACGTGAAATATAAGTATGGAAACAGAAATCTAGGAAAGATTTGAAGCCCAGAAGGGCATTGGGCCCTTGATTGGGATACTTAACTTGAATTATGTTCTGCACCATGGTCTCAGATAAATTGATATACAATGGCATAGGACCCTGTACCTTGGATGATTGAATGTAGAAGAGAACATCCAGTCAAAAAGGGATACTCCGTATGATTAGGAAGATAGACAGTAGGTTATGGAAGAAGAGTGAGTCCAGGAGTTGGACCAAATGTTCTATAGCAATAGGGTTTCGGTTAAACAGTCAATGTAAATGTGAGCACATGTGAAGAGTCAGTCACAATGATGAACTGGGGAAAATATGTAGGAAAGCAGATATCAATAGAGACATTAGAAAATCAGGCAAAGTATAAAGTGAGTGATTGGATTAGACATTTCAACTGGCTTGAGGTTGAATATATAATCTTAGGAATAAACAAATATGTAGTCACTAATAGGATTGACATTTGAGACAATTAGGCAACATGGACATGGATATTTTCAGTAATCCATGCTCACTTTCCATTTAGGATTTGGTACAATCATTAGAGTGACCTTTGAATTTTGTGTTGAGAATATTACTGTGATAAAATGTATATGTAGATCAGGAGACATGAGTATTTCTTCCACCATTTCTGGGAGAAATATTTTGAAGATGTATAAATTAGTATTGGGGGTACAAATAGGTGTACACTGTTTCTATGAATTTAGATATAATGCATGAATAGACCATACTGTTAATAAATAATATAAATGGTTCCAACATTAAATAATGGATTGAATTGATATCTGAAAATATACAGGAAACCTTACATTTATATACATACATTCATTCCAAACAGTTATACATCTAATGGTAATAATAGGATTATGGTTTATTATGAAGAGTGTGTGAGTTTTGCTTCAAATTGATTATGGAAATAGAAAATAATGTGTTTGGAAAGAAGTCTCATGAAAAGACCAGGAAAGAAAAATGGAGGAATACATGTGTTCTAAAGTAGGAAGTGATTGAGAGTGAAACAAATGCCTATAAATTCGTGAACTTGTGGATGAAATATATATCCTATTATGTGCATAATCTGAAGAAATAATTATGTACCAGTGTTGAATAAAAATGAACGTCAAAAAACACATCATTTCCCATAGGAATATACTTGCATTGATGTTAAACTGGGTCAATTACTGTAGAAATATTAGGATTTGTAAGCACCATTCAATGAAGTTAGTTTTCAGTACTAAGAAACAAATATGTATTTCAGGTGGATGAATATTTTTGAGAATAATCTTGTGATATGTTGAATATTAATCCACATACATGAACATGAATGAATTTAGGGAGTGCATATAAGACATATATATTTCATATTTTGAAACATCTAAAGGGTGTAAAATAAAAGAAATATATATATATATATATATATATATATATATATATATATATACACACACACACACACACACACACACACACACACACACAACACACAGAGAGACATTAAATAGTAGCAATATATATGCCAATCGAAATTCATCATGAAAAATATATCATCCACTGATGCAAAAATATCTATTTTACTGAACATCGATTTATGTATAATGTTGTTCAAGTAGGAAGCTCACCCATAGGTTGAATTTTCAGATCCAAAAGCGTTTAGGAGGAGTGATCTCTTCTCACAATTTGTATCTGCCAAGTCAACCACCTCAAAACAATGTACGTGTGATACCAGGTAGGATTCTATACGTGCATATAAAAACACACATGCAAATAGGCTACAGAAAAAGGGAGACAGGAATTCACATATTTGTTAACTTTAAAAACACATGGAGAACTATTTTATTTAAAAATTGACTAGATTTATAACACCTACCCTTTATAATGCAAAAGGCAAGTCCAACTATACACCATGCCTACTCTGAACTGCTTGTATTTCTATTCTGTTTGGGTTATTTTTCTCCATCATATTAGGATTAGTAGTCAGAGAATAGTAGGGTATGGGTTATTGTCAGGTGTCCCGGCCGGCAGTACACATCATCGTGGGCGGCAAACCTATTTGGGGAGGAATGAAGGGACAAGAGACACGTGAGATGACAGCAAGACAGGAGTTCTGATTAAGCTGCAAACTTTTATTGTTCACACAGAGGTATTTATATGCTGGGGATGGGAAAGCTCTCTTACTGGAAATTGCTGGATGTCTTCACAAGGTGAGATAACCTCAGGATGTTTCAGGAAGACAGATGGCCGCAGGATGTCTCAGGGAGATAGATGGCTGCAAGATGTCTCCCAGGCTGGATATCTCCCAGGGGGCTCTTTCATGTAAGTGTCAGGGTATTCTTTGAAGGAGAACTTCCTTGTAGCCCCTGACCTCTCCCACTTTCTTGTATAAAATATTTGACATTACTGCCCATGTATTTAGGGGATGATAGAGGCTCTGTTCCTCTAGGAGGCCTTAGAATATCTCCTGATCCGAGCGAGCGTCTTCACTAGGAGACTTCGTGGTGGCTTTGGCATGTTTTTGGAGGAGACGACTTTGAGGCAAAACATCCCAACCGCCATGCGCCAGAGCGTGTCACTCAGAAGTCTTGGGTTTTGTGGTCCGTGCATCCATACTCCTGCAGTCCTTCCTGCACCCTCCATTATTATGGCCTAACGTCATCACTCCATGGGTGCGTCCTTCCCCAAACAGACGGGCCCATGGAGGAGCGAATCCTTATGGCAAGGGCAGAGGATGGTTGGTGAGAGCTTTTACTCATACTTTTATATAAGAAAGAGAGAACTGTGGGGATTTAAACTTAAGAAATAAGCCTATGAGAAGGGTAGAACATCCTTTTAAATGTTGGCAGTGCGGTCTTCCATCTCCAGATCATGATAGTGGACCTCTATGGGCTTAGAGGCCAAAATAATAATCTGTTCTTTAATAAATTTTACCAGCTTGTTTATAATGCAAGGTCCTATGGACACCATTAAAAGTAAACCCAACAAAGGGCGTAATAGGGGAAGAAGATAGGGTAGAAATTCATTAAGCCCAGTCCAGAGGGGATTTTCAAAAAGTTCCCTTCAACTCTTTTCTAGATCTTCTTGAAGATGCTTAATTTTAGTGCATACTATGCCTGACTTATTGGCATTAAAGCAGCATCGTTTCCCTAAGGCCAAGCAAATAACTCTCTGGTTAGCTGTCAGCAAATCTAAGCCTCGACTGTTTTGAAGGAACACTTCTGCCAGGGAGACTATTTGGTCCTGCAAATCTTTAATGGTTCCTGATAGAGTTTGTACATCATTTATAAGTTGTTGAGACAGGCGATGGTAAGAGTGTATAGCCGTGCCTAAGCCAGCTGTACCTGTGTCCAAAGCAGCTGTTATTCCAAAGCTGGCAAGGAGTGGTAAGCTCTGTATTGCCCACCTTTGTCTTTTGACTAAGGTTTCTAGGCTAAGAATGGATAGAGGTTCGTGTCCTGGGACAATAGTTATATCAGGGAGTCATAAGGCAAGAACACAGCCACTGGGCCAATTCGCTGGAAGCCTGGGAAAGGCAAAGATTCCTCCACACATAAAAACTGTGCCATTGGGGGAACAAAGAGATGGGGTGGGTGAGGAATAATTTTATACTGTTGAGCAATTTCCAAAGGAAGTAACTCCAACATCAATATCATAGGTATTATTCTGCATCACGCGTAAAAGACATAATGTAAAAGTGCCTATAGGCTGTACTTTAAAAGAAAATCCGGGTTGGCATGTATTATCATTGTCCATGATAGAATTAATAGGAACTACCATAAGCATGACTGCCCCTGTTGTCATGCAGAGCCAGCATTCACCAGCAAGGGTGGGGTTGGATTTATTAAGCAAATAAAAGGTACTTTCCAAAATATTAAATGTATTGGTATCTAAACCTGGGAGCTGGGATTTAGGCTACATTAAGGGATGATATGTGAGCTCAGGGATTTGGGGTTGCAAAAGTTTGATTATCTGAGGATGCTTGACAGCATCAGTGGGTCCTCCACTATCAGAGACCCCTGAAGGGGCCTTAATGGGCCAGCAGGAAGGTTTACCAACAGTGCCTTGGCACCCGCTGACTATAGCTTGTTATATTTGTGTTCTTCTCCCCGGTCAAAAAGAACGGGGGTATAATGAATAGTGGTCCCCCCTGCTGCATGAGTTTTAGTTAGGGAGGCTTCAAAAAATTATTCTCCCTGCTTGTTAACACAAATTGAGGCCGACGCATAACAAGAGACATGCATTGTCTGGATATGTGTACAAGTTGCAGAACAATTTTGGAGTGCTTTAATTGAATTAGGGGGAATAATCATTGGCTTGCTAACACATTCCCATTTAGGCTGATGAAATCCTCGGCACGGAGGTAAGCGACCTTAGTCATGCAGTAAGCAGTCTGGGTCCAACTAGTGGGAGCCTGAGTCTAAAATCCTCCCTTGCATTCCAGGGGGGGGCAAAAAGGTATTCCATGATGTTGGAAGGTGGAGGGCCATGGCCTCCGTGTACAAACCTGTTTAGCAGAAACACCTTAAGCAGGATCCTCACACAGATTATTGGCTGCATCAAGAAAAAAGGAAAATTTGTCCTCAGGGGGAGGGCCTCTGTCCCTGGGTTGAGGTAAGTCATTAACCTGTTTAACAAGGCGTTTTGGTAACCATCTTGGGGATGCTTGCTCTTGGTCCAAAACACAAGCTGAGCCTCATCCCCAGATGAGGACAAGATCTGGGCCTTTCCATTTATTTTTAAGGGTAAGAAAATTAAGGGCACAAAATGCATGGTTAAGGTGATTCCTGGGATTGGTAAATACAAGGGCGGAAGCCTTAAGGCGGGTTACCCAAGTCTTTAAGGTAAGGTGCGCACCTTCCACAATGCCTTGACCCTGAGGGTTGTATGGAATGCCAGTAGTATGACAAATTTGCAAGGTAGCACAAAACTGTTTAAACTTGTCACTGATATAATCAGGAGAATTATCTGTTTTAATATGTATTGGTTTACCCAGTATGGAAAATGCTGAAACAAGATGAGAAAGGACATCTTTGGTAGCCTCTCCAGAATGTGGTGATGCAAAAATAAAGCCACTGAAGGTATCTATAGAAACGTGTATATATTTGGTTTTTCCAAATTCAGGAAAATGAGTAACATCCATTTGCCAAACCTGATTGGGCAGTAATCCTCGGAGGTTAACTCCCAAGTGTTGAATGGGGAGTGAGACAGCACAACCAGGGCATGCTTTTACTATCTCTCGTGCCTGTTGCCTGGTAATCTCACAAAGTAATCGAAGCTCTGGAAATTTAGATGGTGAAGATTGTGTAACTCCGTGGCCTTTTGAATGGAGCCAACAAAAATTGGAAAGATGGAACGAGTTGCTGCATCAGCTTGGGCATTACCTTGTGTTAGAGGCCTGGGAAGATCAGAGTGTGCCCTGATGTGTCCTAATAAAAATGGGTGTTGTCTGGTCTGAATTAGCTGCTAAAGCTGGTGAAACAGAAAGGCCGCATTCGAAGAGGCCTTAATGGCGGGTGAAATCTCCAGCAGGGGCACAGAATGAGCAATGTAGGCACTGTCTGTATAAATATTAACAGGATTATCAAAAAATGTTATAAAAACTTGTGTTATGGCAAACAATTCCACAAGCTGTTCTTACTGATAGACAGTATCAAAGGTGGTAGGCTGGTTATTGACAACAAGGACTGCATGGCCAGTACTGGAATTGTCTGTAAAGACAGTAAGGGCTTGAGGAATGGGAGCCTTTTGAGTAATTTTGGGAAAAATAAATGGATGTAATTGGGCAAATTGTAAAAGGGGTCATTGGGGAGGTGGGTATCAATTGTTCCCAAAAATCCAGATAGGGCAATACCCCATTTTTCTCCTGTCTGTTGTAAAAATTGGATTTGGTTCTTAGTATAGGGAATTAAAATATTATCAAGGTCTTTGCCAAAATGTTTTCGAGAAACCAAGGGACATTTTATAGTGATAGAAGCTACCTAAGCAGGATTAACAGTAATAAACTTGGAGGATGTGGTGGGTAAATGGACCAAAAGCAAGGGTCAGCCTTTATTTTTAAACTGTAAATGTCGCTGCCAAAATATTCCTGTGGGTGTATGAGGAGTGTGTAAAATAACCAGAACCAGAGGAAGGTTATAAGAAGTTTGTGTAACAAACTGTTCGGCAATGGCTTCTGTGACTTGATTTAATGCCTATCATGCCTCAGGAGTAAGCTTTCGAGGGGAAGAAGGGTGGGAAACACCTCTCAAAATATCTTTAAAGGGCAACAGTACACAAGTGGGTAATTTTAAATATGTTCTTAGCCATTGAATATCCCCCAGTTTTTTTTTTTTTTTTTGAAAATCATTAAGGGTGTTAAGATGGTCCACAAGTAGTTTTATTTTAGGATTTTGGATCTGATTATGTGGAAGTTTAAGGCCCAAATAGGTTTAAGGGTCCTGTGTTTGAAACTTATCAGGAGCTATCTGTAGTCCCAAGATAGTGAGTGTTTTGTAAAGGTCCAGGTAACAATTATTAAGGTCATGGGTATTAGGTGCAGCAATTAACAAATCATCCATATAATGTAAAATATAAATTTGTGGCCATCACTCTCTCACAGGGTCTACTGCTTGAGCAATGTATTTTTGGCAAAGACTAGGGCTGTTGTCCATACCTTGGGGAAGAAACTTCCACTGAATTCTCTACATAGGGCCCTGAAAGTTAATGCGAGGGAGACTAAAGGCAAAATAGGGTCTATCCTCAGGATGTAAAAGAATGGTTGAAAAGCAATCTTTTAAGTCAACAACCATTTTACAATAGTTTTTGGGAAAAGCCACTGGTATGGGAATGCCTGGCTATAGTGCTCCCATCAGGCACGTAACATTATTAATGGCATGCCAATCTTGTCAATGGTGTAACTTGCCTGATTTTTTCATGATAACAAAAATAGGAGTATTCCATGGTGAGGTTGAGGGCTCCACATGGCTGGCTGTCAGCTGTTCCTGCACTAACATGGAGGAAGCCTCCAATTTTTCTTGCATAAAAGGCCAGTGATCCACCCACACAGGAGTCTGAGACTCCCAAATAATTTTATCTGCATGGGTTACAGGAGGGTCAGGGACCAACACTAAAAATCCGAATACCCAAGCCCATATGTATTTGTTTTCTGTATGCGTTGTATAGGCTCAACCAGTTCTTGTCTCAGTTTCACAAAGCTTGTGCCAGGGACAAAATTTATACGAAGCATTTGATGAGTCACCATGGAATTGGGACTGGCAAGAATAACTTCCATTTGACTCAAAATATCTCTGCCCCATAGGTTAACAGGGAGGTCAGGAACAACAAAAGGAGTGACAATTCCCTTATTACCCTCTTTATCAGTCCAGCTAAGAGCCCTAGAGCTAACCAGAGAATTTTATGACTGTCCTATCCCTTTAAGGTCAGTCAAGGATGGGGTGAGGGGCCAAACTGATGGGCAGTATTTTTGAAAAATAATTGTGGCATCAGCTCCAGAATCCAGAATTCCTTGGAATTCCTTTTCTTCAATAAGTAAGGTAAGGGTGGGTCTATTGTGAGAAATGTGCTGAACACAATACACATCAGAGGAGCCCAAGGAGGCAGTCCCCCACCGTAGGGTTTGGGTAGTGGAAGTGCCTTCTGAATCTAAGGGAAGGAGTATTAATTGTACAAGTCTTGTTCCTGCAGGGATAGCCACAACTCCATTAATAGCTGTGGCCATTATTTTTATTTCTCCAGTGAAATAATTATCATTAATGCCAGGGAAGACCTGAAGACCTTGAAACGTAGTAGAGGCTCTTCCAAGAATAAGGGCACATATATGAGATGGAAGGTTACCCATAATTCCAGTGGGTATTATCTGGGGCCCTTTCATTGAGTCTAATATTGTATCAGTGGCGGTACAGAGGTCCAATCCTGCACTGCCTAGGGTGGCTCGTTGGAGGAATGCAATTGTGGAGAAGGATTTTGTGGTAGGTTGGGAATTTAGGAGGGAACAAACCTTATTACCCCTGGGTTTGTCCTGGGGGAGGTAGGGGCCAGGGACTGGCCCCACAGGGAGTTTCCCGAGAAGCAGGAAGAAGTAGGCTGTCCCAGGGCATTTTTCTTAGATCTACACTCACTGGCCCAGTGATGACCTTTACCACATGTAGGGCAAAGGGTGGCTGGGGACGGTTTAGTTCCACTTTGAGGAGATGCTACCACTAGGCTTTGTTTGCCTGTTGGACACTCGGGTGAAACATGGCCAGGTGGTTTACAAGTAAAGCAAGTGTGTGAGCCAGAATTTAGAAAGGCCTTGGTAAAGGCTGCACCTATGGCTAGACCAATGGCATGGCCTGCACCCACCCCGGCACAATGTCTAATAAAGTCAGAAATTTCCCCTTTATCCTTATGTGGTCAAAGAACATCCTGACATGCTGCGTTGGCGTTTTCAAATGCAAGATGTTTTACAAAGGTGCTTTCGCTTTCGCTTGGCCCGAGCAAGTATTCCGCAGCTACGTTAAGCCGGGCAACAAAGTCACTATAAGGCTCGTGGGGCCCTTGTCGAATTTTTGACAGGGAGTGGTAGCTGAGCCCTTTTGAGGGAGTCGTCTCCAGGCATGTAAGCCAGCCATCTGAATATGTGCCAAAAATTCAGCAGGAAAACGTGTCTGTTTAGGGTTTGTGTCAAAAGGCGCATTGCCCACTAGCTTAACATAAGTCCAGTATTTAGAGGAGGCCTTAGTTAATTTTTTTTGAGCAGTTGACCAACAGTGCTCTTTGAAATCTGCATTAAACAACAGGAAGACTCTGGCACTGAGGGTAGCTCGGGCGAAAATTTTCCAATCATTGGGAGTAATCCATTGTGCACTGTGGCTTTCTAATATAACCAACGTGTAGGGTGCAGTGGGGCCATAGTGAGCATAAGCCTTTTTAAGTTTTTCAAGAAAATGCAGGCTTAATTTTTTGTAGACACTCTGGGTTCCTTCCTCCCTACGGGTGAACTCCTCATCCTCTGAGTCCTGATCTTCCTCTTGCCATTCCCCCGATTTGTCCCCTTGATACGTTTCCCCCGCTTCCTCCTATTGATCCTCATCTAAGTCTTTGTCCTCACCCTGGGCGGGCTTATCTATCTGACTGAGGGTGACTGGAAAGGAAAAAACAGGCCGAGGGAGGAGCTTAGCCTTTCTATTAGACCACTGTGGGCCAGCTCTGTTGACTCCATGCCTAAGGCTAATGAGCAGAGCTCAGAGTCATGGGATCTTAATTCTTTTAAAAGTTGGATCTGTTCCCGTCTATGTTGGAGAGACTCTCAAAAGGGAGCCAGGTTAGGCAAGGGAAATGGGAAAAAAATATCTGGGGGAGCAGTTGGCCTCTGAAGGGCCGGAGCACAAAAGGCAGGAGGGATATATGAGGGAGGTGGATGTGTAAGTCCTATTGGCTGTGGCAGGGTCCTGAGAGGTGCTGGGTATTCTGAATGGTAGCAAGTTGCTTCCTTCTCCAAGGTAGCCTCCTCCCCAGGGGTCAATGTGTCTCTGGGATTTAAAACTGGATAAAGGTGGTTGGTAACCCTGGAAACCTTATTCATTAGTGTGGGGTTTTTGAGGGGGAACAGGAAGGTTCCCAGGGTCCTGGGGAGACTGAGAAGTTTCTTTGTCTCTACTATCTGAAGGGCATGCCGAGGGGGGGACGAGAGGTATTTGCATAGCCTCTTCCCCAATCCTGACATGTTTTAAGGTACCATTGTCAAAGGGTGAACTATTAAGACTTTTATTAATTAACTTTCAGTATGAAAATGTGGGAACAGGTCCCTTTTCTGTGCAAAAGGATTCATAATAATCTTTTAAACAGTCTCCTACTCTAAGCCATTATTTACCATCAATGGTCCCTTCAAGGGGAAACCATGGACAGAATTCTCCTGTGTATGAAAAGAATAATTTTAAGTTCTTTTTCTTAACACGCAACCACCATTTTTTCAGGGACTCCTTGAGGCTTGAAAAAAATGATCACAAGCTCCGCTTGGCCAAGTCTACCCAGAGGATGGCATTCTCCCTCAGTCAAAGGCTCGAGCCCCAGTAGGAGGGTGCCAGATGTCCCGGCCGGCAGGACACATCAACGTGGGTGGCGAACCTAGGTGGGGAGGAATGATGGGACAAGAGACACGAGAGATGACAGAAAGATAGGAGTTCTGATCAAGCTGCAAACTTTTATTGTTCACACAGGGGTATTTATATGCTGGGAATGGGAAAGCTCTCTTATCGGCAGTTGCTGGATGTCTTCAGTAGGTGACATAAAGTCAGGATGTTTCAGGAAGACAGATGGCCTCAGGATGTCTCAGGGAGATAGATGGCTACAGAATGTCTCTTAGGCAGGATGTCTTCCAGGGGGCTGTTTCTTGTAAGTGTCAGGCTATTCTTTGAAGGAGAACTTCCTTCTAGCCCCGGACAGTCAGGGACTGAGTATTTGGAATGGAAAATTGGAAAATGATTCCAATGTGTTTGCAAATATGTGCTACACAAAAATCTTCTAACTCTCATTCAGAACAATGCCTTGACATTACCTTGGCCCAAAATGAGACACAATTAGAGGAGAAGAGTTAAAAAATCTGTGAATACATATCTGGAATTGAAAATGCTCAGGTCTTCACAACCTTGGAAGTGGTAGAGGAGTTTCCAAAATTAAGGAACAGGGTAAAAACTCCACAAACATGGAGCTCTGCCGGCCTAAAAACTTCTGGAGAAACAACCTCTGAGGTTTGGCACTTGAAATACATGTTGATGTTAGGAGTTTTAGCTTCCTTTCTAGTGAGACCATCAAAGCTCGGTCTGCATCTATGTGATCTGGAGGACATGGTTTCTTATTTTCCAATGAACATGAGGCAGCAGTGCTGAATTCTCTCTTTGTAGGTAAACTGTTCCCACTGGGGTATAAGTGTCTCTCCGTGTGGACTGTGAAGCCATTTGGTCGTCATCCAATTTTCATGGGGTTTCTTGATGCTGCACTGAGAATTTGGTATTTGCTTCACGAAATACAAGGAGTTCAACTGGGACACAGTACTGGTGAGAGTTCTGTCACGTGTGGTGGGTCAGGGTCTGCAGGAGAATGCACCAACCAGGCTTCTATCCTACATAGCTTTCCCCATTGACCATAGCAACATGAATCTGAACATTGCCCTGAAACCTCTCATATAACAAGATGCCTTTACATAGAAGTGTCTGCTTGCTGAACCATGTCAGTCACAAGCCATTTGAAAGACAATGGCAGATCCACATGACCCCACCACAGATGTATTATCACACACCTGCACACCACTGCTCTATGCCCATTACTCAGCAGGCTCCAACTTACTGGCATCTCTGTTCTACACCATTTTCATGAATCCCAGTCAATCAAGGCACTGTCTGGTACACACATGATCAGCAACAGGACATCCAAAGTTTCTCCAGTGCCACCTGGTCATGGTAATTTCAAAAATGTCATGGTATTATTCTAGCCATTTTTCAAGGATGAAGTTGGGGGCACTGTGGGTTTCAATTTATTCAGGAACCATTAAATGGTGAGGAAGCTTATTTCAATGAAAGCTCTAAAGAACCCTCACAGGCAAGACTTCCCAAAGAGTGGCCAAAAGTTCACATGAAGCCAGGCACATTGAGGTCTACAAGGTGAGTTCCATGTGTGTTTTGACTCTCAACTATTGCTGCCAAATCTTTCAGAAGCCACAGTTCATTCATAAATTAGGCAGGATGAATGCTGGGAAGCTTTCTTCTAGACAGGATGCATCCATTAATGCATTCTATTTTTTAATGTCTACAACCAAGGACACAGTGGGATACTAGACATAGAAACACTCGCCTTGTCAAACGACTTACAAAAAACAGTCCACTTTAAACCAAATAAACCGCTTTTCCTACCTATTCTCAGAACACTAGACAAAATCACCAACTCACACCCACACCTACAAAGGCACCTCCTTCCCCCAAGTAGGTCTGTGATTATCCAGAGTGTCCTCTGGCTGGTGGGCCATACTATATTCCCCTAAAATGGCTTGTCCTGTCTCAGGTCTTGTCTCCTTGGCCAATGCTGTGAAGTTGTCAGGAGCCAGTGGTGAGCCAATACGTGATTTCTGAGAAAAGGCCCCTCTTCAAAGCTCTCCTGGCATTTGGCCATTCTCACATCAGTAGGTACCAAGAAAGACTGACTCTCTCCTTGGTAAAACCAAACAAGTTTGCCCGCTGGGACTGGGACCAGGACAGGTTCTGGGTGCCTGGATTCCTGGATCCCAAGTTGAGAGAGTTCCATCTCCAATGAAGTGAGGTAAGTCACTTCCTTCCAGAACTGAATGAGGTCACTGCCTGGCAACCACTTTGTCCTAACAGTTGCTTCCAAGGATCCCATGAGATGGAGGCTGCCCCTACTTCCTGTTATATTTTCACATGTTAGAATGGTATATGAACCATAGGCACCTGGGAACAGCTCTCCACCCAGTTTGGTTTTGTCATTCTTCCATACATTAAGAAGAGCGAGACTGATTCAGAATAATTCTTACATCCTGACCGGGTTGTATGCGATGGAAGATGACTTCTGCTCTCTCAGGTTCTTCATTGCTGCGCATGTCTTCTCCAGGGATCATTTCTTTATGTACCTTTGAGGTTCTCAGTTGGTGGAAGATCCCCTACATTCCTGTGTTGTAAGACCAACACTGTCCCTGCTCTTCTGTTAAGTTAAATTGAGGAAACAGTGTATAGTTAGGGTTAATAACAGGTTCTATTTGGGTTATAAATCATTCTGCGAGATGAATAATGGCATTGGGAACCTGTGATATTTCCAATAATATAGAGGTGAAATAAAAGTATGAAAACAGAAATCTAGGTAAGATTTGAAGCCCAGAAGGGCATTTGGCCCTTGATGGGGATACTTAGCTTTGAATTATGTTCTGTACAGATGTCTCAGATACATCGATACACAATGGCATAGGACTTTGTACCTTGGAGGATAGAATGTTGAAGAGAACATCCAGGCAAAAGGGATAGTCAGTAGGATTAGGAAGATAGTTGGTAGCGTTTAGAAAGAGGAGTGAGTATAGGATTTGGACCAAAAGATTTTTAGCAATAGTGTTTCATGTATAGCGTGAATGTAAATGTCAGTAGATGTGAAGAGTCAGTCACGGTGATGAACTGGGGAAAATAAGTAGGAAAGCAGATATCAATAGAGATATTACAAAATCAGGCAAAGTATAAAGTGACTGATAGCATTAGACATATTCAACAGGCTTGAGGTTGAACACATAATCTTAGGAAGAAACAAATATGTACTCACCAATAGGGTTGACATTTGAGAGCATTAGGCAACCTGGACATGGATGTATTTAGTAATCCATGCTCATATCCATTTAGGGTTTGGTACAATCATAGGTGAGATATTTGCTTTTGGTGTCCACAATATTACTGTAATAAAATGTATTTGTGGATCAGGAGACATGAGTTTTTTATCCACCATTTCTGGGAACAATATTTTGAAGACATATAAATTAGTATTGGGAGTACAAATAGGTGTACCTGTGTCTATGAATATAGAGATAATGTATGAATAGACCATACTGTGATAAGACAAAGATGTTTTATCAGACACCTGCGCACCAGTGCTCTAGGCCCACTACTCAGCAGACTCCAACTTACTAACATCTCTGTTCTACACCATTTGCATGAAACCCAGTCAATCAAGGCACTGTCTGGTATAGTCATTTTCTGCAACATGACAACCAAAGGTACTCCAGTGACACCTTGTCATGGAATTTTCAAAAATTTTATGGTATTTATCTAGCCATTTTTCAAGGATGAAATTGGAGGCACTGTGGGTTTTAATTCATTCAGGAAACATTAAATGGTGAGGAAGCTCATTTCAAAGAAAGTTCTGGAAAACACTCACAGGCAAGGCTTCCCAAAGAGTGGACAAAAGGTCACATGAATCCAGGCCCATTGATGTCTACAATGTGAAGTCCATGTGTGTTTTGACTCTCAACTATGGCTGCCAAGTCTTTCAGAATAAAATAATGTGATATCCTGCCTGAGATTCCCATTGTTCTGTGGAAAGCCAACCTGGGCCTATATCTCAGTTTCCAAATGCGACTCTCATGTGTGGCCTCCTAAAATCCCAACACAATTCATGGCAATACTTCTATGAGGTCAGTTTGAGGACTCAGTCTCTAATTGGAATCACACCAGAGTTCAAGCCCGGTTGGACCCAGTCATCTCTTCCAACTGCCACACAAATGACCACAATTAAAACCAAAATACTCCCCCATAACCCTCATCTTCGTCCATATAGACACTCATCATAACCTCTGGTTGGAGGTTTCCATGAGGGGCGCAGCCCAAGACAGTGTCTAATATAAGCTACCTTGCCCCTCATTTGCCTAAAGTCAGGTTTACCTCAAGACCCTTCCTGTGAACCAGGAGTGATCCAAGAGTCCTACAATTAATACTGCTCCCCTTCTCAAATTTAGGCCTACTGACAGTCTGATATAGATTCTTTATGTGAATTGGAGTCATTAAAAACGCAAGCACCTATGGACTAGCCTCTGCAGGGCTTTGAAAAACTCATTTGACCCAAAGGATCCCTATTCTCACTTGATGGACGTCAGGAACCTTACAGAAAAAGGCAAGAGACTTCATCTACAATGACAGCTCTTTTGGCCATTTTGGTTTTGTATGCACACATGGGATCTTTCTTTAGATCCATCAGGTGCTGAGAATCTAAGTCACAGCCTCACAAAGGGAATAGAGTTCTGATTCAGACACATCACTTTTCAAAGCAATGAAGCAAAGAGCCACAGGTGATGCCCATTAATTTACATCTGAAAACTGTTTCCTTCAGGCTTCACAAAGGGGTTACCTGAGGCAAAGACCTTCTTGACATTCATGGCAACAGAACAATACGTAAGCAAAAGGTCCAAAGCAGGGTTTTTCCACTGAGACTGTACTGGTCACACTGATACCTGAGTTTTCTGAGTTTCTCACCATTTGGTTCAGCTATCCAGTAAATGACCATGTCACAGAGCTTGGAGGTGGTACATATTTTGGACACAAAACCATGAGACTGTTCTGGAGATTGGCCAGAATTTAGGAAGAAAACAGGAACTTAGGAAGATAGCAGGTGTAGCCAATTGATAAGGCAAGCTGCAGTCCATTCATAAATAGTGCAGGATGAATGCTGGGAAGATTTCAACTAGAAGGCACACATCCATTGATGCATTCTCTTTTCTAATGTCTACAACCACGGACCCAGTGGGATACACAGACATAGAAACACTCTCCTTCTCAGTTGACTAACTAGAAACAGTTCACTCCAAACCAAACAAACGACATTTCCTACCTTTTCTCAGAACATGAGACAAAACCGCAAACCCACACCCACACCCACAAAGGCACCTCCTTCCCTCAAGTAGGTCTGTGACTATATGGACGGTCCTCTCACTGGTGGGCCACACAATTTCCCCCGAGATGATGTACCCTGTCTCAGATCTGGTCTCCTTGGCCAACTCTGTGAAGTTGCAGGAGCCAGCCATGAACCACTACCTGCTTTCTCAGGAAAGGACACTCTTCAGAGCTCTTCGGGCATTTGGCTATCCTCACATCAGTAGGTACCAAGAAAGACTCACTCTGTCCTTGGTAAATCCAAACAAGTGAGACCACTGGGACTGGGACTGTGACTGGCTCTGAGTGCCTGTATTCCTGGATCCCAAGTTCAGAGAGTTCCATCGCCAAGAAAGTAAGGTGAGGTCACTTACTTCAGGAACTGAATGAGGTCACTGCCTTGGCAACCGCTTTGTCCTAACAGTTGCTTCTAAGGGTCCCATGAAATGGAGGCTGCCCCTACTTCCTGTGACACTTTCACAAGTTAGAATGGTATATCCACCATAGGCACCTGGGAACAGCTCTCCACACAGGCCTGTTTTGGTCCATCTTCTCTACATTAAGAAGAGAGTGGCTGATTCAGAGACAACCCTTCATCCTGTCCAGGTTGTTTGCCATGGAAGTTGAATTTTCTCTCTAAGGTCCTTCGTAGCTGCCTACATCTCCTCCATGGATAATTTCTGCATGGACCTTTGAGGTTCTCCGCAGGTGGAAGATCCCCTACTTTCCTGTATTGTAAGACCAACTCTGTTTGTGCTCTTGTGTAAAGTTAGATTGAGGGAATAGTGTATGGTTAGGGTTAATAACATGTTCAATTTGGGTTAGGAATCATTCTGCTGGATGAATAATGGTATTGGGAACCTGTGATATGTATAAGAATATATAGGTGAAATATATGTAAGAAAACAGAAATCTAAGTAAGATTTGAATCCCATAAGAGCATTGGGCCCTTGATTGGGATATTTATCATTGAATTACATTCTTCACAGATGTCTCAGATAAATTGATATTCAATGGCATAGGACCTTGTACCTTGGAAGATTGAATGTAAATGAGAACATCCAGTTAAAAATGTATAGTCGGTAGTGAATGGTTAATAAAATTAGGTACTTGTTACTTCCTGTTTTTCTGTATGCTTAACAAAACACTGTTGAAATCTTGAGAACTGTTTGCTAATCTTTTTCCCAGAATGTGTTGTCCCCAACTTCCAAACTGCAGAATTTACTCCCTCACCTGGTTAAACACAAACCACCCACTCGCCCTGACACATCAATAAACTTCCGTCCTTGCCCTCTCCAATAAAAATATATAAGCTCTGCTCAAGCTGTTCTCAGGGCCCCCTGCTGTATTCAAGTGAACTCTGAGCACCAGCATGGTCGACCCCCAATAAACCCTTTGCTGTTGCATGAGTCAGTTTCTTGGTGGTCTCTTCCTCTGCCTCTTTCTGGTTTCAGGTTTCAGGTTAGGACTTGGCAAAATGGCTGTCAATGAAGAGTGTGAGCTCTCTGAGACGGTGGCTGACAGACGTGTCACAGAGCCACAGGCCAAGTCCCTGGGGGACGCCCCAGAGGACTTGGGAAATTGAGTTACAATGGTCTCCTCGCCTCAGTGATATTTTGTTTCGGATTCGGTATCGCCAGCCCATTGGGTTTTGCCAGCTACTCAGTCCTGTTCTCAGCGTTGAATGTCCATTGCCTCTCTTTATTGTCTTGTCTTGTCTGTGTCATGTGTTTTTGCTTTCACTGTTTGTGTATCTTTCATTATGGGACAGAGCACTTCAATGCTAAATCTCAGTTTAAAGGGCGAATCTTATGTGTGGTCTCCTAAAATCCCAACACAATTCATGGCAATACTTCTCTGAGGTCAGTTCCAGAACTCAGTCTCTAAGGGGAATCACACCAGAATTCAAGCCCAGGTGGACCCAGTCATCTGATTTTGAACATAGCTATGAATCCTCTTCATATAACAAGATGCCTTTACATATAAGGGTCTGTTGGTTGCACCATGTCAGTCACAAGCCATTTGGAAGACAATGGCAGATCCACATGGCCACACCACAGATGTTTTGTCACACACCTGCACACCACTGCTCTAGGACCAGAACTCAGCAGGCTCCATCTTGCTGGCATCTGTGTTCTACACCATTTTCATGAAGCCCTGCCAATCAATGCATTTTCTGGTTCACTCCTGCTCAGCAAATGGACATCCAATCGAAAGGATCTCCAGTACCACCTGGTCATGGGATTTTTAAAAAATCCTTGGTATTTATCTAGCCAATTTTCAAGGATGAAGTTTGAGGAACTGTGGGTTTCAATTCATTCAGTAACCATTAAATGGCCAGAAAGCTCATTTCAAATAAAGTTCTGGAAAACTCTCACAAGCAAGGATTCCCAAAGAGTGGCCAAATGGTCACATGAAGCCAGGCCCATTGAGGTCTACTATGTGAGGTCCATGTGTCTTTTGACTCTTAATATGGTTACCAAGACTTTCAGAATAAAATCATGTGATATCCTGGCTGATATTACCAGTTCACTGTGGAAAGAGAACCTGGGCCTAGATCTCAATTTCCAAGGGCGACTCTCATGTGTGGCCTTCTAAAATCACAACACAATTCATGGCAATACTTTTCTGAGATCAGTTCCAGAACTCAGTCTCTAAGGGCAATCACAGCAGAGTTTAAGCCCAGGTGGACTCAGTCATCTTTTCCAACAGCCACAAAAATGACCACAATTAAAACCAAAACACTCCCACATTGCCCTCATCTTCTTCCTTATAGACACTCATCATAACCTCTGGTTGGATGTTTCCATTAGGGACGGAGACCAAGACAGTGTCCAAAATAAGCTCCCTTGCCCCTCATTTGCCTATACTCAGGGTGGCCTGGACACCCTTCCTGTGAACAAGGAGTGATCAATTAGGCCTGCCATTAATACTGCTCTTCTTCTGCAATTTGAGGCCTACTGACTGTCAGGTATAGATTCTTTATGTGATATGGAGTCATAAGAAAACCCAAGCACATCTACTGTGCTATGAAGAACTCATTGACCCAAAGTATCCCTATTCTCACTTGATGGACGTCAGGAAACTAACAGAGAAAGGCGAGAGACATCACCCACAATGACTGCACTTCTTGCCATTTTGGTTTTGGATTCACACATGGGATATTTCTTTAGATCTATCAGGTGCTGAGAATCTAAGCCACAGCCTCAAACAGGGCCTAGAGGCTGATTCAGACACATCCCTTTTCAAAGCAATTAAGCAAAGAGCCACGGGTGATGCCCATTCATTTACATCTGGAAACTGTTTTCTTCAGGCTTCACAAAGGTGTGGCCTGAGGCAAAGACCTTCTTGACATTCTTGGCAACAGAAAAATAGGTAAGCAAATGGTCCAAAGCAGGGTTTCTCCACTGGGACTGTACTGCTCACATTGATATCTGGGTTTTCTGAGATACTCACCATTTGGTTCAGCTATCCAGTGCATGACCATGTCACAGAGCGTGGAGGTGGTACATATCTTGGACACAAAACCATGAGACTGTTCTGGAGATTGGCCAGAATTCAGGAAGAAAACAGAAACTTAGGAAGATAGCAGGTGTTGCCCATCCATAAGGCAAGTCGCAGTCCATTCATAAATTGGGCAGGATGAATGCTGGGAATCTTTCCACTAGGCCGCACACATCCATTGATGCATTCTCTTTTCTAATGTCTACAACCACGGACCCAGTGGGAACACAGACATAGAAACACTCTCCTTGTCAGATGACTTACTAGAAACAGTTCACTCCAAACCAAACAAACCATCTTTCTTACCTATTCTCAGAACATGAGACAAAACCACAAGCCCACACCCACACGCACAAAGTCACCTCCTTCTCTCAAGTAGGATTGTGACTATCCAGAGTGTCCTCTGACTGGTGGGCCATACAATTTTCCCCGAGATGGTGTACCCTGTCTCAGATCTGGTTTCCTTGGCCAACTCTGTGAAGTTGCAGGGGCCAGCCATCAACCACTACCTACTTTCTCAGAAAAAGCCACTCTACAGAGCTCTCCTGGCATTTGGCCATCTTCACATCAGTAGGTACCAAGAACGACTGACTATGACCTTGGTAAATCCATACAAGTTTGCCCAATGGGACTGTGACTGGGACTGGCTCTGGGTGCCTGGCTTTCTGGATCCAATGTTCTTAGAGTTCTATCACCAAGGAAGTGAGGTAAGTCACTTCCTTCAGGACCTAAATGAGATCAGTGCCTTAACAACCACTTTTTTCTAACAGTTGCTTCAAAGGGTCCCATGAGATGGAGACTGCCCCTACTTCCTGTGACACTTTCACAAGTTAGAATGGTATATCAACCATAGTCATCTGGAATAGCTCTCCACACAGGCCTGCTTTGCTCCATCTTCTCTGCATTAAGGAGACAGAGGCTGATCAGACACAACCCTTAATTCTGACTAGGTTGTTTGCCATGGAAGTTGACTTTTGGTCTCTTAGGTCCTTCATAGATGCCTACATCTTCTATAGGGATAATTTCTGCATTGACCTTTGAGGTTCTCAGCAGGTGGAAGATCTACTACATTCCTGTATTGTAAGACCAACTCTGTCCCTTCTCTTCTGTCAAGGTAGATTGAGGTAACAGTGTGTGGTTAGGGTTAATTACAGGTTTGATTTGGGTTAGGAATCATTCTGCAGGATAAATATTGGTATTGGGAAACTATAATATTTACAAGAATATATAGGTGAAATATATGTATGAAAAGAGAAATCTAAGTAAGAGTTGAAGCCCAGAAGGGCATTGGACCCTTAATTGGGATACTTAGTGTTGCATGATGTTATGCACAATTGTCTCAGATAAATCTATACACAATGGCATAGGACCTTGTACCTTGGATGATTGAATGTAGAAGAGAACATCCAGTCAAAAAGGGATAGTCAGTACGATTCTGAAGATACTCAGTAGGTTTAGGAAGAAGAATGAGTGTATGATTTGGAACAAAAGTTCTTTAGCAATAGGGTTTCGTTTAGAGAGTGAATGTAAATGTCAGCACATGTGATTAGTCAGTCACAATAATGAACTGGGGAAAATGTGTGGGAAAGCAGGTATCAACAGTGACATTACAAAATCAGATAATTATAGAATAAGTGATATGATTAGACATTTTCAACAGTGTTGACATTGAATATATAATCTTAGGAAGAAACAAATATGTAGTCACCAATAGGATTGACATTTGAGAGCATTAGGCAACCTGGACATGGATGTTTTTAGTTATCCATTTTCACTTTCCTATTAGGCTTTGGTACAATCATAAGTGTGACCTTTGCATTTTGTGTCGAGAATATTACTGTGATAAAATATACATGTAGATCAGGTGACATGAGTATTTCCTCGACCATTTCTAGGAACAATATTTTGAAGCTCTATACATTAGTATTAGGGGTAAAAAGAGGTGTACCTTGTGTCTATGAATATAGAGATAATTCATGAATGGAACATACTGTGAATAAATAATATAACTGGTTCCACTTTAAATAATGGATTGAATTGATATCTGAAAATATATAAGAAATCTTATATTGTTATACAATCATTCATTCCAACCAGTTATACATCTAATGGTAATATTAGGATTATGGTTTATCATGAAGGGTGTTTGAGTTTTGCTTCATAAGTGACTATGAAAAACGAAAATAATGTGTTTGGAAAGAAGTCTTATGAAAGACCTGTCAAGAAACATGGATGAATACATGTGTTCTGAAGCAGGAAGTGATTGATAGTGAAGCAAATGCCTATATATTTGCTAGCTTGTGTATGAAATATATATCCTATGGTCTGCATAAACTGATGAAATAGTAAAGTACCAGTGTTAAAGAAATATGATCCTCAAAATACACATCATGTCCCATAGGAATCAACTTGCATTAATGTTAACCTGGGTCAGTTACTTTAGAAATATTAGGGTTTGTATGCACCATTAATGAAGTTAGTTTTCAGTACTTGGAAACAAATATGTATTTCAGGTGGATGAATATTTCTGAGAATAATCTTGTGGAAAGTTGATTATAAATCCACATACATGAATATGAATGAATTTAGGGAGTGTTTAATAAGACACATATTTTTCATATTTTAAAAAATCTGGAGAGTATATATATATATATATATATATATATATATATATATATATACACACACACACACACACACACACGCACAGGCACACACAATAAAATGTACCAATATAGGAGATCCAACATGGCGGCGGGCATAGAGAGATCAAGCCTCTGACCTCTTCAGCTGTGCAGGTATATGGAGTCGTAAACTGTCTAAATGCTGTTTGCTCAGAATCACTAGTCAATGATGACTTGACGTGAATATAGGGAAAACAGTCTGGGCCCCTCAGAACACACACAGAGCACAGATCGGCTGCATTCAAGCTCAGGTTCGCCTGCTTCTCGTGACTCAGCACTAACAATCCCACTGAAATAACGGGTCAGACATTCTGTATTTACAAAGTTAAAAGCCAAGTGAGCCTTCATAGGCAGTGGTCACATGATTGAAATGGGGCTTGGGAGAGACAGTCAGGACCCACCCGTTGCATTGGTCACTTGGCAAAGGGAACGAACGTTCACCATTTGCAAGGCATACCACCATGCCAGAGAACTGACGTCACGGGCGGAGGAGATAACGTAATTGAAACCAGCACGACAGGTGTGTAATCCCCAAGCCATCTCTCTCCACACAGTGGGGAAACCTTAAGAGCCCCTCCCAGCTCTTTTGTAAGGGCAGCTCCCAGCTCTCCCGTGAGCATGATAGCCAGACCCAAAAAGTCAGGAGTGTCGCGGGACTTGCAGCGCAGAACCGCTGGCTACCGCTCCCACCAGTGCTGACAACTGAGGTCTCTTGCACCAGCTACCGCAAATTCACTGGGGGTTCTCAGCCCCAAGCTGTACAAATATAGGGTCTGAGGGAGGCAAATAGGGAGAGTGGGCCGAGGCGTTCATGAAAACAGGGCTCCCAGAAGCAGCAGACCTGGCGTGTAGCCTGTATTGTGGTGAGTGTCACAGGTGAGCGGGGCCTGGCTTGAGGAAACAGAAGAGAAGGCCCTAGGAACTCAGGATTGGAGACTTGCCCAGTCTGGGAGGAAGAGCTGCTGCACAGTGATTGGTTTCCACCTATTGAGAGGAGAAACTTGGCCCAGTGCGCACAGCTCCACCTACTGGAAGAGAAGTTAATTGAACTCTATGACTGCATGTATTATTTTTTTTTAATTTTTTTTCTATTTCTTTCATTTTCATTTTTTTGTTGTTCTTTAACTTTTTTAATGTTTCTAATTTTTCATTTTATTATTATTATTATTATTTTAAATTTTAATTTTCATTTCTTTATTATCAATTTTTAAAATTTTTTCTTTCTTTATTTATTTTCTATATTTTTCTTTGTCTTTTCAACTTTCTTATTCCCCCTTCTTTGATCTACTTGCCTACTCTCATTCTCTTTAGTGACTTCTTCCCTTCCCTTCTAATATCTTTCCTCCCAAGCATCAAATAAATTTATAAGAGTAAGCAGTAACTCAGCAGTCAAACAGAACAAGAAGTAACATGAGCAGCATAAGAAAGCAAGAAAGAAAAGGAGTACAAACAATGAAGGACAGCCTAAATATTCAGGAGGACCTAGAGTCATGAGAAAAATGGTCATATAAAGAACTCAAGGAATACCTTAGACAGATGGAATGGAACCTTAAAGAGGATACGAGACAGCAAATCCAAACAGTGAAAGAACACATTGAAAATGAATTACATAAACAGATAAAAGAAGAAGTTAAGCATCTTTATCAGGAGATAAAGATTATTAAAAAAATCAAACAATAATTCTAGAAATGAAGGAAGTGATAAACCAAATTAAAAACTCAATTAAGAGTATCACTAATAGAGTGGAGCAAGTAGAAGCTAGAACATCAGATAATGAAGAAAAAATATATCATCTTGAAAAGGGTCTAGCCAACTCAGAAAGGCTGGTAAGATATCATGAGAAAAACATCCAAGAGATATGGGATAACATAAAAAAAAACCAACTAATGAGTCATCTGGATAGAGGAAGGTACAGAGATTCAAACCAAGGGAATGAGTAACCTGCTGAATAAAATAATTACAGAAAACTTTCCAGAAATAAAAAAGGAAACGGATATACAAATTGTAGATGCATACAGGACATCGAGCACACAAAATCACAGTAGAGCAATGGCAAGACACATTGTTATGAAGATATCCAATATACAGAACAAAGAGAAAATATTAAAAGGTAAATGAGAAAGGAGGCAGATGACATTCTGGGGTAAACCAATAAGGTTAACAACAGATTTTTCATCTGAGACGCTGAAAGCGAAAAGATCCTGGAACAACATATTTCAAATACTGAAAGACAATGGATGCCAAACAAGAATTCTATGTCCAGCAAAATTAAGCTCCAGGTATGACAACGAAATAAAAATATTTCATGATAAACAAAAGCTAAAAAAAAATTGTAGCCAGAAAACCAGCTTTGCAAAGTGTCTTGAGCAAAACACTACATGAGGAAGAAATGAAAAAACAACAACCAAAACCATCACTGGGAAGTGCCTCAGTAATGACAGAGGGTGGGGGAAAAGCGAATCATGAAGACTAACTAAATTAAAAAAAAACATAAATAATCAAACATGGCTGGCAGTACGAACCATATATCAATAGTAACTCTAGACATTAATGGCTTAAACACTCCAATAAAGTGACATAGGCTGGTACCTTGGATTAAAAAAAAACAAATCCAACAATATGTTGCCTGCATGAGACACATCTGAATGGAAAAGACATACACAGGCTGAAGGTGAAAGGTTGGAAAAAAATATACCATGCACATGGTCCTCGTAAGCAACCAGGGGTGGCCATCCTCACATCCAATAAAATCGACTTCAAGACTAAGTTACTCAAAAGGGATAAGGAAGGATTTTATATACTGTTAAATGGAATCATTCACAAACAAGACATAAAAATTATCAGTATTTATGTACCAAATAATGGTGCTGCGATTTTCATTAAACAAATTCTCCTCAAGTTCAAAAATCGAATAGACAACAACACAATAATTATGGGTGACTTGAACACACCTCTCTCTCCATTGGACAGATCCTCTAAACAAAAGTTAAATAAAGAAACTATAGAACTCAATATCACAATCAATAACCTAGACTTAACTGACATATATAGAATATATCAACCATCATCAAGTGGATATACTTTTTTCTCAGCAGCACATGGATCCTTCTCAAAAATAGACCATATATTATGTCATTGGGCAACCCTCAGTGAATATAAAGGGGTAGAGATAATACCATGCATTTTATCTGACCATAATGGAATGAAACTGTAAATCAATGATAAAAGAAGGAAAGAAATATCCTACATCACATGGAAAATGAACAATATGTTACTGAATGGTCAATGGGTTACAGAAGACATAAAGGAGAAAATCAAAAAATTCTTAGAGATAAATGAAAATACAGACACAACATATCGGAATGTATGGGAAACTATGAACGCAGTTTTAAGAGGGAAATTCATTGCCTGGAGGTCATTCCTCAAAAAAAGGAAAAACAAATAAATAAATGAGCTCACACTTCATCTCAGAGTGCTAGAAAAGGAAGAGCAAAACAACAGCAAATGTAGCAGAAGGCAAGAAATAATTATAATCAGAGCGGAAATCAACGAAATTGAAACAAAAGAAACTATTGAAAAAATTAACAACACTAAAAGTTGGTTCTTCAAAAAAATAAATAAGATCAATAGACCCTTAGCCATGCTAAAGAAGAGAAGAAGAGAGAGAACTCAAATTACTGATATATGCGATGAAAAAGGCAATATCACAACAGATGCTACAGAAATACAGAAGACAATTAGAAATTATTTTGAAAACCTATATTCCAATAAAATTGAAAATAGTGAAGATATGGAAAAATTTCTAAAGTCATATGATTTGCCCAGACTGAGTCAGGAGGATACACACATTTTAAACAGACCAATTTCAATGGATGAAATAGAAGAAGCAATCAAAAGACTACCAACCAAGAAAAGCCCAGGACCGGATGGGTATACAGTGCAGTTTTACAGAACCTTTAAAGAAGAATTCATACCAATAATTTTCAAGTTATTTCAGGAAACAGAAAAAGAGGGTGCTCTGCCAAATTAATTGTATGTGGCCAACATTACCCTGATTCCGAAACCAGACAAAGACACCACAAAGAAAGAAAACTAAAGACCAATATCTCTGATGAATCTAGATGCAAAATCCTCAATAAAATTCTGGCGAATCGGATACAAAGGCACATCAAAAAAATTGTGCACCATGATCATTAGGATTCATCCCTGTGATGCAAGAATGTTTCAATATACGGAAATCAATTAATATTATTCACCACATCGATAGACTTAAAGATAAGAAGCATATGATCATCTTGATAGACGCAGAAAAAGCATTAGAAAAATTAGAGCATCCCTTTATGTTCAAAACATTAGAAAAACTAGGGATAACAGGAACTTACCTCGACATTGTAAAAGCTATCTGTGTTAAGCCTCAGGCTAGCATCATTGTGAATTGAGAAAAGTTGAAGGCATTTCTTCTAAAATCTGGAACAAGACAGGGATGTCCTCTATCACCACTTCTCTTCAATATAGTTCTCGAAACACTGGCCAGAGCAATTAGACAGATGAAAGAAATTATAGGCATAAAAATATTAAAAGAATAACTTAAATTATCACTATTTGCCAGTGACATGATTCTATACATAGAAGACCCAAAAGCGTCTAAAAAAAAAAAATACTAGAACTAATAAATGAATTCAGCAATGTGGCAGGATATAAAAAGAACACGCATAAATCAAAGGCATTTCTGTATATCAGCGACAAAACTTCTGAAATGGAAATGAGGAAAAACACTCCATTCATGATATCCTCAAAAAATAAAAATAAAATACTTGGGAATCAACCTAACAAAAGAGGTGAAAGATTTATGCAATGCAAACTATAGAACCCTAAAAAGAGAAGTAGAATAAGATCTTAGAAGATGGAAAAATATACCCTGTTCATGGATAGGCAGAACTAACATCATCAGTATGGCGATATTACCAAAAGTTCTCTGTAGGCATAATGCAATGCCAATCAAAATCCCAATGGTATTTCTTGTAGAAATAGAGAAAGCAATCATGAAATTTTTATGGAAAAATAAAAGACCCAGAGTAGCAAAAGCAATTCTAAGCAGGAAGCGTGAATCAGGCGGTATAGCGACAGCAGATTTCAAACTATATTACAGAGCAATAGTAAAAACAACAGCATGGTGCTGGTACCAAAATAGGCAGGTGGACCAATGGTACAGAATAGAGGACACAGAGACTAATCCAAAAAGTGACAACTATCTTATATTTGATAAAGGAGCTGAAAGCATGCAATAGAGGAAGGATAGCATCTTCAACAAATGGTGTTGGGAAAACTGGAAATCCATATGCAACAAAATAAAACTGAATCCCCTCCTCTCGCCATGCACAAAGAAGATCAAGGAGCTAGATATCAAATCAGAGACTCTTCGTCTGATAGAAGAAAATGTTGGCTCCGATGTACATATTGTGAGGTTGGGCTCCGAATTCCTTAATAGGACACCCATAGCACAAGAGTTAATAACAAGAATCAACAAATGGGACTTATTTAAACTGAAAATTTTTTTCTCAGCAAGAGAAACAATTAGAGAGGTAACTAGGAAACCTACATCCTGGGAACAAATTTTTACTCCTCACACTTCAGATAGACCTCTAATATCCAGAATATATAAAGAACTCAAAAAATTAGACAATAAGATATCAAATAACCCAATCAACAATGGGCCAAGGACCTGAACAGACACTTCTCAGAGGAGGACATACAATCAATCAAGAAGTACATGAAAAAATGCTCACTATTTCTAGCAGTCAGAGAAATGCAAATATAAACCACCCTAAGATACCATCTCACTCCAGTAAGATTGGTAGTCATTATGAAGTCAAACAACAAGTGCTGGCGAGGATATGGGGAAAAGGGTACTCTTGTACATTGCTGGTGGGACTGCAAACTGGTGCGGCCAATTTGGAAGCAGTATAGAGATTCCTGGGAAAGCTGGGAATGGAACCACCCTTTAAGCCAGCTATTGCCCTTCTTGGACTATTCCTTGAAGTCCTTAAAAAGCATACTACAGGGATACTGCCACATCGATGTTCATAGCAGCACAATTCACAATTTCTACACTGTGGAACAAACCAAGATAGGCTTCAATAGATGAATGGATAAAAAAAATGTGGCATTTTTACACCATGGAGTGTTACACACCATTAAAAAATGACAAAATCATGGAATTTGCAGGGAAATGGATGGCACTAGAGCAGATTATGCTTAGTGAAGCTATCCGATCCCTAAAAAAAAACAAATACCAAATGTCTTCTTTGATATAATGAGAGCATCTAAGAACAGAGCAGGGAGGAATAGCAGGAAAAAAAGATTAACATTAAACAGAGACATGAGGTAGTGGGAAATTGAGATAAAAGGGAAATTGCATGGTAATGGAGGGAGAAACTCATTGTTACACAAATTTACATATAAGAGGTTGTGAGGGGAATGGGAAAATAAACAAGGAGAGAAATGAATTACAGTAGATGAGGTAGAGAGAGAAGATGGGAGGGGCAGGGAGGGGGAATAGAAGAGGATAGGAAAGGTAGCAGAATACAGAAGTAACTAATAGGGCATTATTTAAAATGTGGATGTGTATCCAATGTGATTCTGCAATGTTTATTTGGGGTAAAAATGAGAGTTCATAACCCACTTGAATCTAATGTATGAAATATGATATGTCAAGAGCTTTGTAATGTTTTGAACAACCAATAAAAGAAAAAAAAAAGGAGCAATAAATGCCAATCGGTGGTGGAAGTGCCTCCTGAATCCAAGGGAAGGAGTATTAATTGTGCAAGTCTTCTTCCTGCGGGGATGGCTGCAACTCCATTAATAGCTGTGGCCAGTATTTTTATTTCTCCAGTGAAATCATTATCAATAATGCCAGGGAAGACCTGAACGCCTTATAAGGTAGTAGAGGCTATTCCAAGAATCAGTGCACATGTATGAGATGGAGGGGGACATATAATTCTAGTGGGTATTAGCTGGGGCCCTTGGATTGAGTCTAATATTGTATTGGTGGTGGCACAGAGGTCCAATCCTGCGCTGCCTGGGGTGGCTCATTGAAGGGAGGCAATTGTGAAGAAGGATTTTGAGGTAGCTTGGGAGTTTGGGAGGAAAAAAACCTCTTGCCCCTGGGTTTGTACTGGGGGAGGTCGGGGCCAGGGGCTGGCCCCACAGGGAGTTTCCTGAGAAGCAGGAAGAAATAGGTTGCTGAGGGCATTTGTCTTAGATCTACACTCACTGGCTCAGTGATAACCTTTACCACATATAGGGCAAAGAGTAGCTGGGGGCGGTTTAACCCCAGTTTGAGGAGACGATATTCCTAGGCTTTGTTTGCCTGTCGGACAATCGTGTGTAAAATGGCCAGGTTGTTTTCAAGTAAAGCAAGTACATGAGCCAGGATTGTGAAAGACCTTGGTAAAGGTGGCACCTAGGGCGAGACCCATGGCATGGGCTGCACCCACCCCTGCACAGAGTCTAATAAAGTTAGAAAGTTTCCCTTTAACCTTATGTGGTCGAAGAACAACCTGACATGCTGGCTTGGCCTTTTCAAAGGCAAGATATTTTACAAAGGTGCTTTCGCTTTCGCTTGGTCCAAGCAAGCATTTCGCGGCTAGGTTAAGCCGGGGAACAAAGTCGTTATAAGGCTTGTCGGGCCCTTGTCGAATTTTTGCCAGGGAAGTGGTAGCTGAGGCCTTTTGAGGGACGCGTCTCCAAGCATGTAAGCCAGCAGTCTTAATCTGCGCCAAAAGTCGAGCAGGGAAACACGCCTGTTTCGGGTTAGTGTCAAAAGGCGCATTGCCCACTAGCTTAACATAAATCCAGGATTTAGAGGAGGCCTTAGTTAAATTTTTTTGAGCAGTTTCCTGACAGTGCTCTTTGAAATCTGCATTCCATAACAGGAAGTCTCCAGCACTGAGGGTACCTCGGGCTAGAAATTTCCAATCATTGGGAGTAAGCCATTTTGTGCTGTGGCTTTCTAATAAAGCCACTGTGTAGGGTGCAGTGGGGCCATAGTGAGCACAAGCCTTTTTAAGTTTTTCAAGAAAACGCAGGCTTAAGTTTTTGTAGACACTCTGGGTTCCTTCCTGCCTAGGGGTGAACTCCTCATCCTCTGAGTCCTGATCTCCTTGATCCATTTCCCCCGCTTCCCCCTCTTGGTCCTTGTCTAAGCCTTTGACCTCAGCCTGGGCAAGAATATCTATCTGACTGCGGGTGACTGGGAAGGTGAGAACAGGCTGATGTAGCGGCTTAGCCTTTTTATTAGACCTCAGTGGGCCACCTTGCATTGACTCCGTGCCTAAGGCTAATGAGCAGAGCTCAGACTCAAGGGATCTTAATTCTTTTAAAAGTTGGATCTGTTCCCACCTATGTTGGGGAGACTCTCGCAAGGGAGCCAGGTTAGGAAAGGGAAGTGGGGAAAAAATATCTGGGGGGGGGGGCAATCAGGTTCTGAAGGGCCTGAGCATAAATGGCAGGAGGAATGGAGGAGGGAGGTGGATGTGTATGTCCTATAGCCTGTGGCAAATTCCTGAGATGTGGCCGGTCTTCTGAATGGTAGCGAGCTGCTTCCTTCTCCAAGGTAGCCTCCTTTCCAGGGGTCAATGTGTCTCTGGGATTTAAAACTGGATAAAGGCGGTTGGTAACCATTGGAGCCTTATTCAGTAGGGTGGTATTTTGAGGGGCACCAGGAAGGTTCCCAGGGACCTGGGGAGACTGAGAAGGGTCTATGTCTATACTAACTGATGGGCATGCCAAGGGGGGACGAAAGGTCGTTTGCGTAGTCTCTTCCCCAATCCTGACAAGTATTAAGGTACCATTGTCAAAGGGTGAACTTTTAAGAATTTCATTAATGAAGTTCCAGTAAGAAAAGGTGGGAAGAGGCACTTTTTCTGGGCCAAAGGATTCATAAAAATCTTATAAACAATCTCCTACTCTAAGCCATTGCTTACCATCAATGGTCCCTTCAAGGGGAAACAATGGACACAATTCTCCTATGTATGAAAAGAAAAAATTTAAGCCATTTTTCTTAACATGCACCCCCCATGTATTGAAGGACTCCTTGAGGCCTGACAAAAACAAATCATGTGACGAAACTGCTTGTCCCATGGTGGGTCACTCACTGTGCGTCATCCCCACTCTCCTCCTAGATCTGTCTCTCGGTGGTATCTGCTGAGGCAATCGCGAGATCCACTAGACCAAGTCTTCAAGGAGAATGGTTTTTCCAGCCTGTCAAAGGCTCGAGCCCCAGTTGGTGGGTGCCAGATATCCCGGCCGGCAAGACACATCAACGTGGGCAGCGAACATAGATGGGGAGGAATGAAGGGACAAGAGACACTAGAGATGACAGCATGACTGTAGTTCTGATCAAGCTGCAAACTTTTATTGTTAACACAGGGGATTTATATGCTGGAGATGGGAAAGTTCTCTTATCGGCAGTTCCTGGATGTCTTCACAAGGTGAGATAACCTCAGGATGTTTCAGGAAGACAGATGGCTTTAGGAAGTCTCAGAGAGACATATGGCTACAGGATGTCTCCCAGACAGGATGTCTCCCAGGGGGCGGTTTCTTGTAAGTGTCAGGCTATTCTATGAAGGAGAATTTCTTCTACCCCTGAAACACAGGGATTCAATATTTTGAAAGGAAAATTTGAAAATGAAACCAATGTGTTTGCAAATATGTGCTACACAAAAATCTTCCCACTCTCATTCAAAACAATGCTGTGACATTACCTTCACTCCAAGTAAGACACAATTAAAGGAGAAGAGTTAGAAAATCTGTGAACACACATTTGGAATGGAAAATGCTCAATAGTTCAGAACCTTGGAGGTGAGAGAGGAGTTTCCAAAAGTAAGTGACAGGGTAAAAACTCCACAAACATGGAGCTCTGCAAGCCTAAAAACTTCTTGAGAAACTGCCTCTGAGGTTGAGCACTTGAAATATATGTTGTTGTCAAGGGCTTTAGCTTCCTTTGTAGTGAGACCATCAAAACTGGGTCTGCATCTATGTGACCAGGAGTACATAGTTTCTTATTTTCCAATGAACATGACACAGCAGTGCTGAATTCTCTCTTTGTAGGTAAACTGTTGCCACTGGGGGCTAAGTGTCTCCAGTTTAGACTGTGAAGCCATTTGGTCATCCTCCACTTTTCGTGGTGTTTCTTGCAGCTGCACTGGGAGTTTAGGATTTGCTTCACAAAATACGAGGAGTTCAAGTGGGACAGTGATGTAGGGAGTTCTGTCACATGTGGTGCGTAAGGGTCTGCAGGAGAATTCACAAACCAGGCTTCAATCCCACATAGATTGCCCCCTTGACCATAGCAATCTGATTCTCAACATTGCCATGAAACCTCTCCATATAACAAGATGCCTTTACATACAAAGGTCTGGGGGCTGCACCATGTCAGTCACAAACCATTTGGAAGCCAATGGCAGATCCACATGATCCTACAACAGATGTTTTAACACACACCTGCACACCACTGCTCTAGGCCCACTATTCAGCAGGCTCCAAATTACTGGCATCTCTGTTCTACAACATTTTCATGAAACCCAGTCAATTAAGGCACTGTCGGGTACACTCATGATCATAAATAGGACATCCAAAGATTCTCCAGTGCCAACTGGTCATGAGAATTTCAAAAATTTCATGGTATTTATCTAGCCATTTTTCAATGATGAAGTTGGAGGCACTGTGGGTTTCAAATTATTCAGGAACCATTAAATGGAGAGGAAGCTCATTTCAATGAAAGCTCTGGAGAACTCTCACAGGCAAGGTTTCCCAAAGACAGGCCAAAAGGTCACATGAAGTCAGGCCCATTGAGGTCCACAATGTGAGGTCCATGTGTGTTTTGACTTGCAACAATGTCTGCCAAGTGTTTAAGAATAAAATAATGAGATATCCTTCCTGAGATTCCCAGTGCTTTGTGCGAAGCCACAATGAGCCTAGATCTCAGTTTCCAAGGGCGACTCTCATATGTGCCCTCCTAAAATCCCAACACAATTCATGGCAATACTTCTTTGAGTTCAGTTGCAGAACTCAGTCTCTAAGGGGAATCACACCAGTGTTCAAGCCCAGGTGGCCACAGTCATCTCTTCCAACGGCCACACAACTGACCACAATTAAAACCAAAACACTCCCACATGGCCCTCATCTTTTTCCATATAGACACTCATCATAACCTCTGGCTGTAGGTTTCCATGAGGGTCGGAGCCAAAGACAGTGTCCAAAATAAGCTCCCTTGCCCCCATTTGCTAAAATCAGTGTGGCAGGGGCAGCCTTCCTGTGAACCAGGAGTGATAAAAGAGGCCTGCCGTTAATACTGCTCTGATTCTCCATTTTGAGGCCTACTGACTCTGGGGTTTAGATTCTTTATGTTAATTGGAGTCATGAGAAAACCCAAGCACCTATAATCTAGTGTCTGCAGGGCTTTGAAGAACTCCTTTGACCCAAAGGATTCCTAATCTCAATGATGGAGGTCAGGAACCTTACTGAGGAAGAAGAGAGACTTCATCCACAATGACTGCTATTTTGGCTATTTTGGTTTTGAATGCACACATGGGATTTTTCTATAGATCCATCAGTTGGTGAGAAGCTAAGCCACAGCCTCACACAGGGCCAAGAGGCTGATTCAGACACATCCCTTTCCAAAGCAATTAAGCAAAGAGCCACAGGTGATGCCCATTCATTTCCATTTGAAAACTGTTTTCTTTAGGCTTCACAAAGGGATGGCCTCAGGCAAAGACCTTCCTGACATTCAGTTCAACAGAAGAATAAACAAGCAAAGGGCCCAAAGCAGGGTTTCTCCACTGAGACTTTTCTGGTCACACTGATATTTGATTTTCTGAGATGCTCGCCATTCCCTTCAGCTATCCAGTACATGGCCATGTCACAGAGCTTGAAGGTGGTACATATCTTGAACACAAAACCATGAGCCTATTCTTGAGATTGGCTGGAATTCAGGAAGAATACTGGAACTTAGGAAGGTAGTACGTGTTACCCATCCATAAAGCAAGCCGCAGACCATACATAAATTGGGCAGGATGAATGCTGGGAAGCTGTCTATTAGACAGGACATATCTATTGATGCATTCTCTTTTCTAATGTCTACCACCACGGACACAGTGAGAGACACAGAAATGGAAACACTCTCCTTGTCAAACGACTTACTAGAAACAATTCATAGCAAACCAAACAATCCAACTTTCCTACCCATTCTCAGAACATGAGACAAAACCACATACCCACACGCACACCCACACACACACAGAACCCCAAGTAGGTCTGTGACTCTCCGGAGTGTCCTCTGACTAGTCGGCCATAATATAGTACCCCATAATGGGCAGTCCCGGCTCAGATCTGGTCTCTGTGACCAATTCTGTGATGCTGTCAGGAGCCAGCGGTGAGCCACTACCTTCTTTCACAGGAAAGGCCCCACTTCAGACCTTCCTCACATCAGTAGTTACCAAGAAAGACTGAGTCTGTCCTTGGTAAATCCAAACAAAGTTTGACCACTGGGACTTGGACTGGGACTGGCTTGGGGTGCCTGGATTCCTGGATCCCAAGTTCAGAGAGTTCCATCATCAAGGAAGTGAGGTGAGGTCACTTCCTTCAGGAACTGAATAAGGTCACTACCTTGGCAACCACTTTGTCCTAACAGTTGCTTCCCAGGGTCCCATGAGATGAAGGCTGCACCTACTTTCTGTGACATTTTAACAAATTAGAATGGTATATCAACCTTAGGCACCCGGGAACAGCTCTCCACACAGGCATGGTTTGGTCCATCTTCTCTACATTAAGAAGAGAGAGGCTGATTCAGACACATCCTTTCATCCTGACCGGGTTGTTTGCCATGGAAGATGACTTTTGCTCTCTCAGGTCCTTCATAGCTGCCTACATCTTCTCAAGGGATTATTTCTACATGGACTTTTGAATTTCTCAGCTGGTGGAAGATCCCCTACCTTCCTATATTGTAATACCAACTCTGTCCCTGCTCTTCTGAAAAGTGAGATTGAGGGAACAGTGTATGGTTAGGGTTAATAGCATGTTCGATTTGGGTTAGGGATCATTCTGCTTTATGAATAATGGTATTGGGAACCTGTGATATTCATAAGAATATAGACCTGAAATATATGTAGGGGAACAGAGATCTAGGAAAGATTTGAATCCCAGAAAGCCATTGGATCCTGGATTTTATACTTAGCTTGAATAATGTTCTGCACCAAGTTCTCAGATAAATCGATTTACAATGGCATAGGACCGTGTACCTCGGATGATTGAATGTAGAAGAGAACATCCAGTGAAAAAGGGATAGTCCCTATGATTAGGAAGATAGTATGTTTAGGAAGAATAGTGAGTCTAGGAGTTGGTCCAAAAGTTCTTTACCAATAGTTTCGGTTAGAGAGTGAATGTAAATGTCAGCACATGTGAAGAGACAGTCACAATGATGAACTGGGGAAAATATGTAGGAAAGCACATATCAATGGGGACATTAGGAAATCAGGCAAAGTATAAAGTGAGTGATAGGATTAGATATTTTCAACAGGCTTGAGGTTGAATATACAATCTTAGGAAGAAACAAATATGTAGTCAACAATAGGATTGACATTTGAGAGCATTAGGCAACCTGGACATGGATGTTTTTAGTAATCTATGCTCACTTTCCATTTAGGCTTTGGTACAATTATATGTGTGACCTTTGCATTTTGTGTCCAGAATACTACTGTGATAAAATATATATGTAGATCAGGTAACATGAGTATTTCTTCCACCATTATGAGGAGCAATTTTCTGAAAACTTATACATTATTACTGCGGATACAAACCGGTGTACCCTGTTTTGATGATTATAGAGATGATGCATGAATAGACCATATTGTGAATAAAGTATATAACTGGTTCCAACTTTAAATATAGGATATCTTATATATATATATATATATATATATATATATATATATATATATATATATACACATTCATTCCAACCACTTATATATCTAATGGTAATATTAGGGTTTCTCTTCATCATGATGAGTGTGTGAGTTTTGCATCAAAAATGATTATGTAATCGAAAATAATGTGTTTAGAATGAAGTCTAGTGAAAAGACCAGTAAAGAAACATGGAGGAATAGATGAGTTCTGAAGTAGGAAGTAATTGAAAGTGAACCAAATGCCTATAAATTTGTGAACTTGTGCATCAAAAAATGTATCCTATGATGTCCAAAAACTGAAGAAATTGTAAGTACCAGTGTTGAATAAAAATGAACTTCAAAATACACATCATGTCCCTTAGGAATCTACTTGCATTGATGTTAAAATAGGTGAGTTACTGTAGAAATATTATGATTTGTAAGCACTTTTCATTGAAGTTAGTTTTCAGTTCTAGGAAACCAATATGTATTTCAGGTGGTTGAGTATTTCTGAGAATAATCTTGTGAAATGTTGTTTATAAATACACATGCAGGAACATGAATGAATTTAGGGAGTGTATAATAAGACACATATATTTCATATTTTGGTAAATCTGGAGAATATATATATATATATATATATATATATATATATATATATACACACACACACACACACACACACACACACACACACATATTAATATGTAGCAATATACATGCCAATCGAAATTCACCATAAAATATAATTCATCCACATATCCAAAAATATTCATTCTACTGAACATGGATTTATTTATTATGTTTTTTACTAGGAAGCTCACCCATAGGTTGAATTTTCAGTTCCATCATTATTAAGGAGGAGTCATCTCTTCTCACAATTTTTATATTCCAAAGTCAGTGAGCTCACAAGAATGTACATGTGATACCAGGTAGGATAATATATGCATAAAAAAAATACATGTGCTGAACAGGCTACAGAGAAAGGGAGACAGGAATTTACATATGTGGTAACTTTAAAAACTCATGGAGAAATATTACAACGAAAAGTTGACTAGAGTTATAGCACATACGTTTGATAAAGTAGAAGGCAAATCCAAGATACACCATGCTTCCTATTAAAGGCCTGTATTTCTATTCAGTTAGTTTTCTTTTTCTCCATGATGTTAGGATTAGTAGTCAGAGTCTAATAGGGTATGGGTTAGTGTCAGGGATTCAGCATTTCAAATGGAAAATAGGAAAATGAATCTAATGTGTATGCAAACATGTACTACACAAAAAAACTTCCCACTGTCATCCAGAACAATGCCTTGACATAACCATCGCTCCATGTAAGACACAATTAGAAGAGAGGAGTTAGAAAATCTCTGAATTCATATGTGGAATGGAAAATACTCAGGAGTTCACAACACTGGAGGTGGTAGAACAGTTTCCAAAAGTAAGGGAGAGGGTAAACACTCCACAAACATGGAGCTCTGCTGGCCTAAAGACTTCTTGAGAAACTTCCTCTGAGGTTGGGCACATGAAATATATGTAATTGTCAGGATATTTAGCTTTGTTTGTAGTGACACTATAAAATCTTGTTCCATCTATGTGACCTGGATGACATGGATCCTTATTTTCTAATGAACATGAGGCAGTAGTAATGAATTCTCTCTTTGTAGGTAAACTGTGGCCACTTGGAGCTAAGTGTCTCCCTGTGTGTTTTGTGAAGCCATTTTATCATCCTCCACTTTTCGTGGTGTTTCTTACTGCTGCACTGGGAGTTTGGCATTGCCTTCATGAAATACAAGCAGTTCAACTGGCACCCATTGCTTTAGGGAGTTCTGTGACGTGTGGTTGGTCAGGGTCTCCAAGAGAATGTACGAACCAGGCTTCTATCCCACATAGCTTTCCCCCTTGACTATAGCAACCTGATTCTGAACATTGCCTTGAAACTTCTCCACATTAAAATATTCCTTTACATGTAAGGGTCTGCTGCCTGAACCATGTCAGTCACAAGTATTTTGGAAGCCAATGGCAGATCCAGGTGGTCCTACCAAAAATATTTATTTACACACCTACATTCCACTGCTCTACGTCCACTACTTAGCAGGCTCCAGCTTACTGGCATCTCTGTTCTACACAATTTTCACGAAACCCAGTCAATCAAGGCACTATTTGGTACAATCATGATCAGCAACAGGACATCCAAAGGTTCTCCAGTGCCACCTGGTCACGGGAATTTCAAATAATTCATGGTATTTATCTAGCCATTTTTCAAGGATGAAGTTGGAGGCACTGCGGGTTTCAATTAATTCAGGAACCTTTACATGGTGAAAAAGCTCATTTCAATGAAATCTCTGGAGAACACTCAAAGGCAAACCTTCCCAAATAGTGGCCAAAATGTCACATGAATCCAGGCCCATTGAGGTGTACAATGTGAGGACCATGTGTGTTTTGACTCTCAACTATGGCTGCAAAGTCTTTAAGAATTAAATAATTTGATATCCTGGCTTAGAATACCCGAGCTCTGTGGAAGCCATCCTGGGCCTAGATCTCAGTTTCCAAAAGCGACTCTCATGCGTGGCCTCCTAAAATCACAACACTATTTTATGCAATGCTTCTCTGAGGTAAGTTCCAGACCTCAGTCTTTAAGGGGAATCACACTCCCATATGGCCCTCATCTTCTTCCATATAGACGCTCATCATTACCTCTGGCTGGAGGATTCCATGAGGGGCGTAGACCAAAAGAGTGTCCAAAATAAGCTCTCTTGCCCCTCATTTGTCTAAGACAGGGTTTCCTGGACACCATTCCTGTGAACCTCGAGTGATAAAATAGGCCTGCCATTAATACTGCTTTGCTTCTTCAACTTGAGGCCTACTGACTCTGGGGTTTAGATACTTTATGTGAATTGGAGTCATGAGAATACCCAAGAACCTATGGGCTAGCCTCTGCAGTTTTGAAGAACTCATTTGACCCAAAGGATCCCTATTCTCACTTGATGGAGGTAAGGAACCTTACAGAGGAAGTCTAGAGACTTCATCTCAATGACTGTTCTTTTGTCCATTTTGGTTTTTGATGCACACATGGGAATTTCTTTAGATCCACCAGGTGCTGAGAATCTAAGCCACAGCCTCACACAAGGCCAAGGGACTGATTCAGACACATCCCTTTCCAAAGCAATTAAGCAAAGAGCCACAGGTATGCCCATTCATTTCCATTTGAAAACTGTTTTCTTGAGGCTTCACAAAGGGGTGGCCTGAGTCAAAGACCTTCGTGACATTCAGGGCATCAGAACAATAGGTAAGGAGGTGGTACATATCTTGGACACAAATCCATGGGCAAATTCTGGAGAGTGGCCAGAATTCAGGAAAAAAAAAACAGGAACTTAGGAAGAAAGCAGGTGTTGCCCATCGATAACACAAGCTACACTCCATTCATAAATGGAGCAATATGAATGCTGAGGAACTTTCTACTAGACACGACACATCTATTGAAGCATTCCCTTTCTAAAGTCTACAACCACGGACACAGTGAGATACCCAGACTTAGAAATATCCGCCATGTCAAACGACTTACTAGAAACAGTCCACTCCAAACCAAACAAACTGACTTTCCTACCTATTCTCAGAAAATGAGAGAAAAACCACAAACCCAAAACCACACCCACAAAGGCACCTCCTTCCCCCAAGTAGGTCTGTGACTATTCGGAGTGTCCTCTGACTTGTGGGGATAATATGTTCCCCCGAAATGCCCTGTCCTGTCTCAGATCTGGTCTCCTTGGTGAACACTGTGAAGTTCTCAGGAGCTAGTGGGGAGCCACTACCTGCTTTCTCAGCAAAAGCATCGCTTCAGAACTTTCCTGGCATTGGCCTTCCTCACATCTGTAGGTACCAATAAAGACTGAGTCTGTCCTTGGTAAATCCAAACAAGTGAGACCACTGGGACTGGGACTGTGACTGGCTCTCGGTGCCTGGCTTCCTGGATCCCAAGTTCAGAGAGTTCAATCACCTAGGAAGTGAGATGAGGTCACTTCCTTCAGGAACTGAATGAGGTCACTGCCTTGGCAACCACTTTGTCCTAACTGTTGCTTCCAAGGGTCCCATGAAATTGAGGTTGTCCCTACTGCCTGTGACGCTTTCACATGTTAGAATGGTATATCAACTCTAGGTACCCATGAACAGATCTCCACACAAGCCTGTTTTTGTACATCTTCTCTTGCCTAAAGACTTCTAGAGAAACTGCCTCAGGGTGGGCACTTGAAATATATGTTGCGGTCAGCAGCTTTAGCTTCCTTTGTAATGAGACCATCAAGCTGAATCTGCATCCATGTGACCTGGAATTAATGGTATCTTATTTTCCAATGTACCTGAGGCAGCAGTGCTGAATTCTCTCTTTGTAGGTAAACTGTGGACACTGGGGGCTAAGGTTATCCCCGTGTGGACTGTGAAGCCATTTGGTCATCCTCTACTTTTCTTGGTTTTTCTTGCTTCTGCACTGCAAGTTTGGAATTTGCATCACGAAATAAAAGGAGTTCAACTGGGGCACAGTGCTGGAGGTAGTTCTGTCTCGTGTGGTGGGTCAGGGTCTGCAAGAGAAAGCACCAACCAGGCTTCTATCCCAAATAGCTTGCCCCCTTGACCATAGCAGCCTGATTCTGAACATTGCCCTGAAACCTCTCCATATAAGAAGATGCCTTTACATAGAAGTGTCTGCTGGCTGCATCATGTCAGTCACAAGCCTTTTGGAAGCCAATGGCAGATCCACATGGCTGCACCACAGATGTTTTATCACACTACTGCTCACCAAATCTTTAGGCCCACTACTCAACAGGCTCCAAGTTATTGGCATCTCGGTTCTACACCATTTTCATGAAACCCAGTCAATCAAGGCACTGTCTGCTATACTCATGATCAGCAACAGGACATCCAAAGGTTCTCCAGTGCCACCTGATTATGCAAATTTCAAAAATTTCATGGTATTAATGTAGCCATTTTTCAAGGATGAAGTTGGAGGCACAGTGGGTTTCAATTCATTCAGGAACCATTAAATTCTGAGGAAGGTAATTTCAATGAAAGCTCTGGAGAACTCTCACAGGCAAGGCTTCCAAAAGAGTGCCCAAAAGGTCACATGAAACCAGTGCCATTGAGGTCTACTCTGTGAGGTCCATGTGTGTTCTGACTCTCAACTATGGTTGAAAAGTCTCTAAAAAAAATATGTGATATCCTGGCTGAGATTCGCAGTGCACTATGCAAAGCTACCCTGGACCTAGATCTCAGTTTCCAAGGGAGACTCTCATGCGTGGCCTCTTAAATCCCAACACAATTCATGGCAATACTTCTCTGAGGTCAGTTCCAGAACTAAGTCTCTAAAGGGAATCACACCAGAGTTCAAGCCCAGGTGGACCCTGTCATCACTTCAAACCAGCACACAAATATCTACAAATGAAATCAAAACACTTCCACATGGCCCTCATGTTCTTCCATATAGACACTCATCATAAACTCTGGCTGGAGTTTTGCATGAGGGGAGCAGCCCAAGTCAGTGTCCAAAATAAGCTCTCTTGCCCCTCATTTGCCTAAACTCAGGGTGCCATGGACACCCTTCTTGTGAACCAGGAATGATCAAATAGGCCTGCCATTAATACTGCCCCGCTTCTCCAAATTGAGGACTTCTGACTGTGGGTTTTATATTCTTTATGTGAATTGGTGTCATGAGAAAACCTTAGCCCCTATGGGCTAGCCTCTGCAGGGCTTTGAAGAACTCATTTGACCCAAAGATCACTCTTCTCACTTGATGGAGGTCAGGAACCTTACAGAAGAAGGCGAGAGACTTCATCCACAATGACTGCTCTTTTGGCCATTTTGGTTTTCGATGCACACATGGGATCTTTCTTTAGATCCATCAGGTGCTAAGAATCTAAGCCATTGCCTCACACAGGGCCAAGAGGCTGATTCAGGCACATCCCTTTCCAAACAATTAAGCAAAGAGCCACAGACGATGCCCATTCATTTTCTTTTGGAAACTGTTTTTTGCAGGCTTCACAAAAGGTTGGACTGAGGCAAAGAACTTCCTGACCTTCATGGCAACATAACAATAGGTTACCAGAAGTCCCATATCAGGTTTTCTTCACTGAGACTTGTCAGAAGCCAGTGGTGAGCCACTACCTGCTTTCTCATTAAAGGCCCCTCTTCAGAGCTTTCCTGGAATTTGGCCATCCTCACTTCTGTAGGTAAAAAGAAAGACTGACTCTGTCCTTGGTAAATCCCAAAAGTGACACCACTGGGAGTGGGACTGGGACTGGCTCTGTCTGCCTGGCTTCCTGGACCCCAAGTTCAGAGAGTTTCATTACCAAGGAAGTGAGGTGAGGTCATTTCCTTCAGGAACTGAATGAGGTCACTGCCTTGGCAACCAATTTGTCCTAACAGTAGCTTCCAAGGGTCCCTTGAGATAGAGGCTTCCCCTACTTCCTGTGACACTTTCACAAGTTAGAATGGTATATCAACCATAGGCACCTGGGAACAGCTCTCCACACAGGCCTGGTTTGGTCCATCTTCTCTACATTAAGAATATAGAGGCTGATTCAGACACAACCCTTCATCCTGACCAGGTTGCTTTTCGTGGAAGATGACTTTTGCTCTCTCAGGTCCTTCATAGCTGCCTACATTTTCTCCAGGGATCATTTCTGCATGGACCTTTGAGGTTCTCAGCAGGTGGAAGATCCCCTACATTCCTGTATTGTAAGACCAGCTCTGTCCCTGCTGCTCTGTAAAGTTAGGTTGAGGGAAGAGTGTATGGTAAGGGTTAATAACATGCTCAATTTGTGTTACGAATCATTCTGCTGAATGAATAATGGTATTGGGACATTGTGATATTTATAAGAATATATAGGTGAAATATATGTATGAAAACAGAAATCTAAGATTTGAAGCCCAGAAGGGCATTGGGCCCTTGTTTGTGATACTTAGCATTGAATTACGTTCTGCACAGATGTTTCAAATAAATCGATAAACAATGGCATAGGACCTCGTACCTTGCATTATTGAATGTAGAAGAGAACATCCAGTCAAAAAGGGATAGTCAGTAGGTTTAGGAAGATAGTAGGTAGGTTTAGAAAGAAGAGTGAGTGGAAGATTTGGAAAAAAAGTTCTTTAGCAATAGGGTTTCGGTTAGAAAATGAATTTAAATGTCAGCACATGTGACGAGTCAGTGACAATGATGAATTGGGGAAATATGTAGGTAAGCAGATATCATTAGAGGCAGTATGAAATCATGCAAATTATAAAGTGAGATATAGGCATAGACATTTTCAACACGGTTGAGTTTGAATATATAATCTTAGGAAGAAACAAATATGTAGTCACCAATATAATTGACTTTTGAGAGCATTAGGCAACTTGGACATGGATGTTTTTAGTAATCCATGTTCATTTTCCATTTAGGCTTTGGTACAATCATAAATCTCAACTTTGAATTTTGTGTCCAGAATATTTCTGTGAATAAATGTATATGTAGATCAGGTGACATGAGTATTTCTTCCACCATTTCTGGGAGCAATATTGACTGACTACTACTGACTGATATGTATAGATTCTTTATGTGATTTGGAGTCATGAGAAACCCAAGCACCTCTTCAGGACTTGAAGAACTCATTTGACCAAAAGGATCCAGATTCTCACTTGATGGAGGTCAGGAACCTAACAGAGGAAGGCAAGAGACTATATCCACAATGACTGAACTTTTTGCCGTTTTGGTTTTGGATGCACACATGGGATCTTTCTTTATATTCATGAAGTGCTGAGAATCTAAGTCATAGCCTCACACAGGCCCAAGAGGCTGATTCAGACACATCTTTTTCCAAAGAAATTAAGAAAAGAGCCACAGGTGATACCCATTCATTTCCATTTGAAAACTGTTTTCTTCAGGCTTCACAAAGGGGTGGCCTGAGGCAAAGACCTTCCTGACATTCAGAGTAACAGAACCTTAGGTAAGCAAATGGCCCAAAGCAGGGTTTCTCCACTGAGACTTTCCTGGTAACACTGTCCCTGCTCTTCTGTAAAGTTAGATGGAGGGAACACTGTATGGTTAGGGTTAATAACACGTTCAATTTGGGTTATGAATCATTCTGCAGGATGAATAATGGTATTGGTAACATGCGATATTTACAAGAATATAAAGGTGAAATATAAGTATGAAAACAGAAATCTAGGTAAGATTTGAAGCCCAGAAGGGCATTGACCTCTTGAGTGGGTTACTTAGCTTTGAATTATGTTCTACACAGATGTCTCAGATAAATCGATATACAATGGCATAGGACCTTATACCTTGGATGATTGAATGTCGAAGAGAACATCCAGTGAAAATGGGAAAGTCGGTGGATTAGGAAGATAGTTGCTAGGTCTAGAAACAACAGTGAGTATATGATTCGGACCGAAAGTTCTTTAGCAATACGTTTTCAATAAGAGAGTGAATGTAATTGTCAGCACATGTGAAGAGTCACTCACAATGATGATCTGTGGAAAATATGTAGGAAAGCAGATATCAATAGAGATATTAAGAAATCAGGCAAAGTATAAATTGATGGATAGGATTAGATATTTTCAACAGGCTTGAGATTGAATATATAATCTTAGTAAGAAACAAATATATAGTCACCAATAGGATTTAAATTTGAAAGCATTAGGCAACATAGACATGGATATTTTTAGTAATCCATGCTCACTTTATTTTAGGCTTTGGTACAATCATAAGAGTGACTTTTGCTTTCTGTGTCCAGAATATTACTGTGATAAAATGTATGTGTAAATCAGATGACATGAGTATTTTTTCCACCATTACTGGGAGCAATATTTTGAAGATATATGAATTCGTATAGGGGGAACAAAGAGGTGTACCCTGTGTCAATGAATATAGAAATAATGCATGAATTGACCATACTGTGAATAAATAATATAACTTGTTCCAACTTTAAATAGTGGATTGATTTGATATCTGAAAATATACAGGAAATCTTAAATTGATATACATACATTGATTACAACCAGTTATACATGTAATGGTAATATTAGGGTTATGGTTAATCATGAAGAGTGTGTGAGTTTTGCTTCAAAAATGATTATGGAAATCGAAAATTATGTGTTTGGAAAGAAGTCTCATGAAAAGACCAGTCAAGAAACCTGGACGAATATATGTGTTCTGAAGCAGGAAGTGATTGAAAATTAAACAAATGCCTATAAATTTGTGAACTTGTGGATGAAATATATATCCTATCATGTGCATAAAATGAAGAAATAGTAATGTACCACTGTTTAATAAAAATGAACCACAAAATACACATTATGTCCCAGAGGAAACTGCTTGCATTGATGTTAAACTGGGTTTTTCTGTAGAAATATTTACATTTGTATGCACCATTCACTGAAGTTAGTTTTCAGCACTAGGAAACAAATATGTATTTCAGGTGGATGAATATTTCTGAGAATCATCTTGTGAAAAGTTGATCATAAATCCACATAAATGAATATTAATTATTTTAAGGCATGTATAATAAGACTCAAATATTTCATATTTTGAAAAATTTGGAGAGTATATATATATATATATATATATATATATATATACATATATATATATAAATATATATATATACACACAGACACACACACAAACACACACACACACACAAACAGACATTAAAAACTAGCAATATATATGCCAATCGAAATTCATCATGAATTATATATCATTCACAGATTCAAAAAATATTTATTTCACTCAAAATGGATTTATGCATAATGTTTTTCTCCTAGGAAGCTCACCCATATATTGAATTTTCAGTTCCAACAGCGTTTAGGAGGAGTGATCTCTTTTCATATCTTGTATCTGCCTAGTCAGCAACCTCACAAAAATGTACGTGTGATAACAGGTAGGATTCTATATGTGCATATAAAAATACATGTGCTGAATAGTCTACAGAGAAAGGAGACAGGAATTTGTTGAGAGCCACAGCTGAAGGGGCCCCAGCAAACTTCCAGCTCCCCACAAATTTCCAGCTGCCAGATGATTATTGGCTCACATCGGCCGCAGCAACATCTAGCTGATTTTCTCCTCTGTGGTGATGCTCATTTGAGATGCTTATTGATCTCTTTACCCGCCCTTCCAGACTGCCAGCTGATGATTGTCTCACAGTGGCCCCAGCAACATCTATCTCATTGGCTCCTCTGCGTTGATGCTCATTGGGCTGTTTCCCTGCCCTTTTAGACCACGGAGCTGCTCATTGGGGGACATTATTGGCTTTGCCCTTTGACCCAGCAAATTATCCTCAACAGCAGGAGGATTGTGGGAGGTGGAGAGGCTTCTGGGTGTGACAGAGACTTTACAAGAAAGCCGGTGGTGGCAGTTGGGCTCTGAGGGTTTTTCCTGAGGAGCTGTTTTGTTTGGCGTGTGTTGTTCTTAAAATAAAGTTTGTTTCTTTTGAAAAGTGGCTCCTGAATCGTGCCCAGCCAGACTGCAGCATTTGCTGGTTTGCAGGGGGAGCAACTGAGGGTAAGTGATAAGGTAAACTGCTCGCCCCTGAGGGCAGGGCGAGAGGATGGGTAGACATTTTAAGATTCCTCTTTTGTTTTGGAGGAGGTTTTACCAAAACTAGGTATCAAAGGAGTAGAATACTGGGTATTTGCCCATGATGCCATAGAGGGAGTCATTGGGCTAATGAATGCCATTCTTAAATGGCAATTAAATTTTCCAAATAATTATTTAGGAGTTCACCATAGAGGGTACTTCATTATCAATAAATGAACAAGGACCAGGTGTTTATCCACGATACCATGGAGAATGGCATTGGGCTCCATTGCCAAAAAATGGACAGGGGGGCCCAATGTTCTGGGGCCGAAAACCACAAATATACGGAGCACTGGAGGAACACAGCAACCCCATCAGGGTAGTTTCCAGGACACATTGTCCATCAGATCCCTCATCAGACAAACCAGAGGGAGCACAGGGTTGGACATATGCGCCTCCGCCAGATCAGTACTAACTCCAGAGATGGGGGTTTAAATCATTACCACAGCGGTGAAAGTACCTCTTCCTAAAGGAACTGTAGGCTTATTATTGGGACGCAGCTTTTTTAATCTAAAAGGACTTATGATAAGTCCTTGGGTAATTGATCCCAATTATGAAGGTGAAATAAAAATTATAGCCAATTCTCCAAAGGATATATCAGTAATTTCACCAGGAGATAGAATATCACAGTTACGTATAATACCCAGCCTACATAGAAATTTTCCAGTCGTGCTGTAGAAAGAGGTTCCAAGGGATTAGGCTCCACAGGTGTAGATTTGGCTATGCTTTCTTTAAATTTAGATTCTCGCCCCATGATAAAACTAAATATTCAAGGACATGAATTTAATGGGCTACTGGATACAGGTGCAGAACTTAGCATCATCTCTCGTCAAGAATGGCCAAAACATTGGCCATTACAACAAGCCACTCAAACGCTTGGAGGCCTAGGAGTGGCAACTAATCCCCATAAAGGTGCAATGGTATTAGATTGGGAGCATCCTGAAGGATGTGAAGGAACTATACAGCCATATGTATTGGATCATCTTCCCGTAAATTTATGGGGATGAGATGTCCCAGATCAATTAGGTTTGACATTAACAAATAACATCAATCAAAATTCACCCACAATTATGGCTAGACAAGGTTTTAGGAAAGGAAAAAGATTAGAAAAACAAGAACCAGTTATAGTAGCACCAATACAAATAGATCAAGGAACAGACAGACATGGGTTGGATTTTCAGAAAGGGCCACTGAGACAATAAAAATTACTTGGAAATCAGAAAGACCAGTATGGATTCCTCAGTGGCCCCTGACTGAAGAAAAGATACAAGCAGCCCATGACCTGGTGAAACAATAATTAGCGAAGGACATATAAAACCTTCTGTATCTCCCCATAATACTCCCATTTTTGTCATCAAAAAGAAATCTGGTAAATGGAGATTATTGCAAGATCTAAGAGCCATTAATAATGAGATGGTTTTTATGGGACCTGCTCAATCAGGGATTCCTCAATTGTCTGCTTTGCCAAAAATTTGGTATGTTTTAGTTTTACATACTAAAGATTGTTTGGTTTTAATTTTTTCATTTCCAATTCTTCCTGAGGATACTCCACGTTTTGCATTTACTATTCATGAAGGTCCTGATCAGAGGTATGAGTGGAAAGTACTCCATCAAGGGATGGCTAACAGCCCAACTATGCGTCACATTTATGTTAACAAAGTAATTGAGCCACTTAGAAATGAAAATCCTGAACTACAAATATTTCACTATACGGATGATATATTATTAGCACACAAAGCTAAAAGCCTATTGCTAGAATGTTATGCCACACTTACAAACTTATTAAAAAATTATAATCTAGAGATAGCAATTGATAAGGTACAATTAAATTTTCCAAATAATTATTTAGGAGTTCTATTATTCTCAACCGTGGTCAGTCCACCAAATATTCAAATACGAGTAGATCAACTCAAATAAATTAATGACTTTTAAAAGGTATTAGGAGACATAAATTGGATAAGGCCTTATCTAGGTGTACGAACAGGAGAGATGAGACCTTTATTTTATATCCTAAAAGGTCCATCAGATCCAAATTCACCCAGAATGTTAACGCCTGAAGAAAGAAAGGCATTAAAAATTATTGAAACATATATGGATAATATGCATTTGGATAGAGTTGATATAATTTTGCCTTGATTATTTATTGTACTACCAACAAAAAATATTCCTATGGGAGTATTTTGGCAAGAAGGTCCATTATTATGGATACATTTATCTTATTCGTCTAACACTATTATTACTAGGTATCCTGAGGCCGAGGGACAATTAATACTCATAGGAATAAAAGCACCAAAGGGAGTGTTTGGAATTTCTCCCAATAAAATAATTACTCCGTATACTATGAATCAAATTGATGAATTAGCTAATGAGTTAAATACTTGGGCAATAATTATGGGTAAATCTAATGTTTCATTTGATAACCACTTACCTTCTAATCTTTTATTGTCTTTTTGGTCATCGCATCCTGTAATTTTTCCAAAAATGACAATAAAACACCTATCATGAATGCTCCAAATATATTCACTGATCGGTCAAATAATGGCACAGAAGCAATAGTTACACCTGATCAATCTTTTACATTTTTAGTACCCAAACAATCACCTCAAAAGGTAGAGCTTAATTCAGAATTACAAGTTTTAGTCATGTTTAAAGATTCTGTATTAAATTTATTTTCTGATAGTAGGTATATAGTTAATGCTATAGTATCCCTTGAAGATGCTGGAAGGATTTCCCCTTCCTCTACTCTTTTCTCTTTGCTTTCCACTATACAATGTCTTATCTGGGACACAAAAGATCCATTCTTTATGGGACATATCAGGGCACATACAGGATTGCCTGGAGCCCTTAGTTTGTGCAATGATTTAGCAGATGAAACTACACATGACATACATATATATTTTCTCTACATGAGAAGAAGCTATAAATTTTCATAAAAAGTTCCATATCAATGCTAATACTTTACAAAAGCATTTTAATATAACTAAGGAACAAGCTAGACAAATAATAAAACAATGTCAAAATTGTGTGTCTTTTTTACCACAAGTTAATCTTGGAGTCAATTATAGAGGATGGATACCTAACCATATTTGGGACATGGACATCACACAGTTGCCAGAATTTAGAAAATTAAAATATTTCCATGTTACAGTTGATACTTCTTCTGGATTTTTGATGGGCTCCCTTCATGCCGGAGAAAAAACTAAAGATGTTATAGCTCATTGCTTACAAAATTTTGCCACTGTGGGTGTTCCAAAACAGTTAAAAACGGATAATGCCCCTGGTTATACTTCTACCTCCTTTAAACAATTTTGCTCATCATTTGGCATTACTCATATAACAGGAATCCCAAACAATCCACAGGGGCAAGGCATAGTTGAAAGAGCACATCAAACTATTAAAATATACTTATTAATGTAAGAAGACGGAATTGGGAAGGGGTATAAATTCCCCAAAGATAAACTTAAAATAACCCTTTTTACTCTAAACTTTTTAAATTTGGATTCATCAGGACTTAGTGCTGTGGAAAGGCATATGTGTCAAAAAAATGTGTATAAGCCCAAGGTACATTGGACGGATATTCTAAAAGGACAATGGAAAGGCCCTGACCCAGTAATTGTCTAGAGTCGGAGGTCTGTTTGTGGGTTTCCACAGAAAGAACAGGGTCCCATGAAATGGAGGCTGCCCCAATTCCTGTGACATTTTCACAAGTTACAATGGTATATCAACCATAGGCACCCGGGAACAGCTTTGCACACAGGACTGGTTTACTCCATCTTCTCTACATTAAGTACAGAGAGGCTGATTCAGACACAACACTTCATCCTGACCGGGTTTTTTGCCATGAAAGATTTTACTCTCTCAGGTCCTTCATACCTGCCTTAGTCTTCCCCAGGGGTCATTTCTGCATGGACGTTTGAGGTTCTCAGCAGGTGGAAGATCCCCTACACTGCTTTATTGTAAGACCAACTCTATCCCTGCTCTATTGTAAAGTTATTTTGAGGGAAGAGTGTATGGTTAGGGTTAATAACAGGTTCAGTTTGAGTTAGGAATCATTCTGCCAGATGAATAATGGTATTGGGAACCTACAATATTTTCAAGAATATATAGATGAAATATAAGTAAGAAAACAGAAATCTAGGTGAGATTTGAAGCCCAGAAGTGCATTGGGCCCTTGATTGGGATACTTAGCTTTGGATTATATTCTGGACAGATGTCTCAGATAAATCGATATACAATGGCATAGGACCTTGTACCTTGGATGGTGGAATGTCAAAAAGAACATCCAATCAAAAGGATAGTTGGTAGGATTTGGAAGATAGTGAGTATGTTTAGAAAGCAGAGTGATTATTGGATTTGGACCTAAAGTTCTTTAGCAGTAGGGGTTCGGGTAGAGAAAGAATGTAAATATCAGCACATTTGAAGAGTCAGTCACATTGATGAACTCTGGAAAATATGTAGGCAACCATATATCAATAGAGACATTAGGAAATCAGGCAAAGTATAAAGTGAGGGATAGGATCAGACATTTTCAAAAGGGTTGAGTTTGAATATATAATCTTAGGAAGAAACAAATATGAGTCACCAATAGGATTGACATTTGAGAGCATTAGGCAACCTGGACATGGATGTTTTTAGTAATCCATTCTCACTTTCCATTTAGACTTTGGTACAATCATAAGTGTGACCTTTGCATTTTGTGCCCAGAATATTACTCTGATAAAATGTATCTGTAGATCAGGTGACTTGAGTATTTCTTCCATCATTTCTGGGAGCAATATTTTGAAGACGTATTAATTAGTATTGGGGGTACAAATAGGTCTCCTCTGTGTCCATGAATATAGAGATAATGCATGAATAGAACATACAGTGAATATATAATATAAATGGTTCCAACTTTAAATAATGGATTGAATTGATATCTGAAAATATACAGGAAATCTAATATTGATATACAGACATTCATTACAACCAGATATGCATCTAATGGTAATATTAGGGTTATGGTTTATCATGAGGAGTGTGTGAGTTTTGCATTAAAAGTGATTATGGAAATTGAAAATAATGAGTTTGGAAAGAAGTCTCATGAAAAGACCAGTCAAGAAACCTGGTGGAATACATGTGTTCTGAATTAGGAAGTGATGAAAAATAAAACAAAATGCCTATAAATTTCTGGACTTGTGGATTAAATATATATCCTATCATATGCATTAACTAAGAAATACTAATGGACCAGTATTGAATAAAAATGAACGACAAAATACATATCTTGTCCCATAGAAATCTACGTGCATTGATGTTAAACTGGGTCAGTTATTGCAGAAATATTAGGATTTGTATGCACCATTTACTGAAGTTAGTTTTCAGAACTAGGAATAAAATATGTAGTTCAGATGGATGAATATTTCTGAGAATAATCTTGTGAAAAGTTGATTATTAATCCACATACATGAATATGAATGAACTTAGGGAGTGTATAATAAGACACATATATTTCATATTTTGAAAAATCTGGAGAGTCTGTGTGTGTGTGTATATATATATATATATATATAATTTACATATTCGTTAATTGTAAAACACATGGAGAAACATTTCAACAAAAAATTGACTAGATTTATAACTCCTACCCTATATAATGCAAGTCCAACGATACAACATGCCTCCTCTGAACTGCTTGTATTTCTATTCTGTTTGCATTAATTTTCTCCATCATATTAGGATTAGTAGTCAGAGTCTAGTTTGGCATGGATTAGTGTCAGGGTTTCAGTATTTCAAATGGAAAATTGGAAAATGATTGCTTTGTTTATGCAAACATGTGCTACAGAAAATCTTCCCACTCTAATCCAGAACAATGCCTTGACATTTCCTTCGCCCCAAGTAAGATACAATTAGAGGAGAAGAGTTAGAAAATCTGTAAATACATTTGTGGATTCGAATATGCTCAGGAGTTCACAAAGTTGGAGGTGGTAGAGGAGATTCCAAAAGTAAGAGACAGGGTAAACACTCCACAAACATGGAGCTCTGCTGGCCTAAAGACTTCTAGAGGAACTGCCTCTGAGTTTGGGCGCTTGAAATATATGTTGTAGTCAGGAGACTGAGCTTCTTTGTAGCGAGACCATCAAAGCTGGGTATGCTTCTAAGTTACCTGGAAGACATGGTTTCTTATTTTCTAATGAATATGAGGCAGCAGTCCTTAATTCTCTCTTTGTAGGTAAACTGTGGCCACCGTGGTATAATTATCTCCCCGTGTGGACTGTGAAGCCATTTGGTCATCCTCCACTTTTCATGGTGTTTCTTGCTGCTTCACTGGGAGTTTGGTATTTGTATCACGGAATACAAGGAATCAACTGGGACACAGTGCTGGAGGGAGTTCTGTCACGTGTGGTGGGTCAGGGTCTGCAGGAGAATGCAGCAAACAGGCTTCTATCCCACATAGCTTGCCTCCTTGACCATAGCAACCTGATTCTGAACATTGGCCTGAAACCTCTCTATATAACAAGATGCCTTTACATAGAAGTGTCTGCTGGCTGCACCATGTCAGTCACAAGCCATTTGGTAGGCAATGGCAAATCCACATGGCCCCACCACAGATGTTTTTTTATATCACACACCTGCCCATCACTGCACTAGGCCCACTACTCAGCAGGCTCCAACTTCCTGGCATCTCTGTTCTACACCATTTTCATGAAACTCAGTCAATCAAGGCACTGTCTTGCATATTTACGATCAGCAACAGGACATCCAAAGGTTCCCCAGTGGCATCTGGTAATGGGAATTTCATAAATTTCATGGTATTTATCTAGTAATTTTTCAAGGATGAAGTAGCGGCATGAGGGTTTCAATTCATTCGGGGACCATTAATCGTTTTGGAAGTTCATTTCAAAGAAAGTTCTGGAGAATTCTCATAGGCAAGGCTTCCCAAAGATTGCCCAAAAGGTCACATGAATCCAGGCCCATTGAGGTGTACAATGTAACGTCCATGTGTGTTTTGACTCTCAACTAAGCTTGACAAGTCCTTAAGAATAAAATCATGTGATATTCAGGGTGAGATTCCCAGTGACCTCTGGAAAGCCACCCTGGGCCTAGATCTCAGTTTCCAAGGGTGACTCTCATGCTTGGACTCCTAAAATGCCAACACAATTCATGGCAATTCTTCTTTAAGTTCAGTTCCTGTACTCAGTCTCTAAGGGGAAACACACCAGACTTCAAGCCCAGGTGGACTCAGTCATCCCTTCCAACTGTCACAAAAATGAACACAATTAAAACCAAAACACTCCCACATGGCCCTCATCTTCTTTCATGTAGACACTCATCATAACTTCTGGCTGGAGATTTCCATGAGGAACGCAGCCCAAGACAGTGTACAAAATACGCTCCCTTGCCCCTCATTTACCTAAATTCTGAGTGGCCTGGACACCCTTCGTGTCAAACAGGAGTGATCAAATACGCCATTAATACTGATCCGTTTCTCGAATTTGAGACCTACTGATTGTGGGGTTTAGATTCTTTATGTGAATTGGAGTCATGAGAAAACCCAAGCACCTATGGGTTAGCCTCTGCCAGGATTTGAAGAACTCACTTGACCTAAAGGATCCCTATTCTCACTTGATTGATATCAGGAACCTTACAGAGGAAGGCGAAAGACTTCATCCACAATTACTGCTCTTTTTGCGATTTTAGTTTTGGATGCACACATGGGATCTTTCTTAAGATCCATCAGGTGCTGATAATCTAAGCCACAGCCTAACAAAGTGCCAAGAGGCTGATTCAGACACATCCCTTTGCAAAGCAATTAAGCAAAGAGCCACAGGTGAGGCCCATTCATTTCCATTTGAAAACCGTTTTCTTCAGGCTTCACAAAGCATTGGCCTGAGGCAAAGACTTTCCTGACATTCAGGGCAACAGAACAATAGGTAAGCAAAAGTCCCAAAGCAGGGTTTCTCCACTGAGACTTTACTGGTCACACTGGAATGTGAGTTTTCTGAGATGCTCGCCATTCACTTCAACTATCCAGTACATGGCCATGTCACAGAGCTTGGAGGTGGTACATATCTTGGATACAAAACCATGAGTCTATTCTGGAGGATGGCCATATTTCAGGAAGAAAACAGGAACTTAGGAAGATCATAGGTGTTGCCCATCGATAAGGTAAGCCATATTCCACTCATAAATTAAGCAGGATGAGTGCCGGGAAGCTTTCTACTAGACAGGACACATCCATTGATCCATTCTCTTTTCTAATGTCTACAACCACAGACACAGTGGGATACACAGACACAGAAACACTCGCATTGTCAAACGACTTACTAGAAACAGTTCACTCCAAACCAAACAAACCTCATTTCCTACCTATTCTCAGAACATGAGACAAACCACACCCACACCCACACCACACCCACACCCACACCCACAAAGGCACCTCCTTCCCCCAAGTAGGTCTGTGACTATCTGGAGTGTCCTCTGACTGTGGGCCATTCTAGGTTCCCCCAAAATGTCCTGTCCTGTCTCATATCTTGTGTCCTTGGCCAACTCTCTGAAGTTGTCAGGAACCAGTGGTGAGCCATTACCTTCTTTCTCAGGAGAGTCCCCTCTTCAGAGCTTTCCTGCCATTTGGCCATCCTAACAACTGTAGGTACCAAAAAAGACTGACTCTGTCCTTGGGAAACCCAAAAAGTGAGACCACTGGGACTGGGACTGGGACTGGCACTGTTTGACTGGCTTCCTGGATCCCAAGTTCAGAGAGTTCCATTACCAAGGAAGTGAGGTGAGGTCACTTCTTTCAGGAACTGAATGAGTTCACTGCCTTCGCAACTACTTTGTCCTAAGAGTTGCTTCCACTGGTCCCATGAGCTGGAGGCTGCCGCTGCTTCCTGTGACACTTTCACAAGTTAGAATGATATATCAACCATAGGCACCCAGGCACAGCTCTCCACACAGGTCTCATTTGGTCCATCTTCTCTACATTAAGAATAGAGAGGCTGATTCAGACACAACCCTTCACCCTGACCAGGTTGTTTTCCATGGAAGATGACTTTTGCTCTCTCAGGTCCTACAGAGGTGCCTACATCTTCTCCAGGGATTATTTCTGCATGGACCTTTGAGGCTCTCAGCAGGTGGAAGATCCCCTACATTCCTGTATTGTAAGACCAACTCTGTCCCTGGTCTTCTGTAAAGTTAGATTGAGGTAAGAGTGTATGGTTAGGGTTAATAACATGTCCGATTTGAGGTAGGAATCTTTCTGCTAAAATATATGTTTGAAAACAGAAATCTAAGTAACATCTGAAGCCAAGAAGGGCATTGGGCCCTTGATTGGGATACTTAGCTTTGAATAAATCGATATACAATGGCATAGGAACTTGTACCTTGGATAATTGAATGTAGAAGTAAACATCCAGTCAAAAAGGATAGTCGGTAGTGAAAGGTTAATAAAATAGGTACTTGTCACTTCCTGTTTTTCTGTATGCTTAACAAAAGACTGTTGAAATCTTGAGAACTGTTTGCTAATCTTGTTCCCAGAATGTACTGTCCCCAACTGCCAAAGTGTAGAATGTACTCTCTCACCCGGTTGCATGCAAACTGCCCACTCGCGCTTACCCATTAGTAAACTTCCCCCCCTGCGCTCTCCAAGGAAATTATCTAAGCTCTGCTTAAACTGTTCTTAGGGCTCTCTACTCTATTCAAGTGAGCTCTGAGCCCCAGCATACTGGACACCCAATAAACCCTTTGTTGTTTCATGAGACAGTCTTTTGGTGGTCTCTTACTTCGATGCTCGCCTGACATTTACATATGGAGGTTCCACGGAGTTCTGGCAGCGGCGGACAAGAGACCCTAACGGGCTCCTCTCGTGGTAAGTAAGGAACCTCTTTCTGGTTTCAGTTGTAAGGTAAGGGCTTGGCAAAATGGCTGTCGATGAAGAGCGTGAGCTCTCTCCTACGGTGGCTAACAGACGTGTCCCAGAGCCACAGGCCACGTCCCTGGAGGATGCCCCAAAGGACTCAAGAAATCAAGGCACAATCGTTTCCTCCACTCAGTGATATTTTGTTTCAGATTCGGTATTGCCAGCCCATCGGGTTTTGCCAGCTACTCAGTCCGGATCTCAGTTTCGAATGTCCATTGCTTGTCTTTATTGTCTTGTCTTGTCTGTGTCCTGTGTCTTTGCATTCACTGTTTGTATATCTTTAATTATGGGACACAGCACTTCAATGCCCCTGTCCCTGACCCTTGATCACTGGACCAAAGTTTGCTTAAGAGCTCAGAATCTTTCTTTTTCAGTAAAACGCCAGACCTGCCAGACTCTCTGTGCCTCAGAATGGCCCACCTTTGCAGTCGGATGGACCCAAGAAGGATATTTCTACTTCCCACTATTTTAATAAGTCAGGAGATATTGTCTTACAGCCGGGCACACATAGCCATCCGGATGAACAGCCATATATCTTAACTTGATAGGACCTCTGCAAATCTCCTCCTCCATGGGTGAAGCCTTTCCTTATCCCTGCCCCCGCTCCTACTCCTTCCCCGATCTTTCAAACCCTCTGCTCCTCCTCCTCCTCGATGCTCTGTTCTCCCTGAGTCACAAGATTTGACTCTACTGGAATCTTCTCCCCCTCCTCATTCCCTGCCCTCATCCCCCAACCACCAACACCCTCTAAGTGATTCCCCTGGAGCTGACTCAGCCTCTCCGCCATTGGAGGAAGCTAAGCTGGCCCAGCGCCCTCCTGATAACTCCCCCGCAGCACACACAGCTCCTCCTCCTCAGGAGAAAGCTGGCCCGGCTAAGGGAACTCGCTGGCGGCGAATGATTGAAAAGCCTGGAAGTCCCGCGATGCTCTCCCTATGTCCCTACGGGCCAATGATTGACGAAGGCCATTGGGGGAAAATGCAAGCCTACCAATATTGGCCTTTCTCCTCTTCAGACCTATATAACTTGAAAAATAACAATACCCCTTTTTCCGAGGATTCCCTCGGTCTCACAGGTCTGGTTGAGTCATTGATGTTTTCACACCCGCCTACTTGGGATGACTGTCAACAATTCCTAGGGACTCACTTCATGACAGAGGAACAAAAGAGAATCCTCCTGGAAGCTAGAAAAAAATATCCTCGGACCAGATGGGAGACCGACATACCTTCCCAACATAATCAAAGCCAGCTTTCCCTTGAACCAACAAAACTGGGACCCCAAAACCTTTGAAGGTAGAAAGCATCTGTCCACTTATACCAGTTTTTAATAGTGGGTATCCGAGCGGCCACTAGGCGACCAACTAATTTGGCCAAGGTAAGAGAGATTATTCAAGGGCCTGATGAATCTCCCTCTATGTTTCTACAGAGAATTATGGAGGTATATAAGAGATATACTCCTTTTGATCCTCAGGCAGAGGATCAAAAGGCATCAGTCACAATGGCCTTTATTGGGCAAGCTTTCCTCGATATTAAAAGAAAGTTTCAATGCTTAGATGGATTACAAGATATGACATTGAGCTATTTAGTCAGAGAAGCCGAGAAAGTATACTATAAGAGAGAAACTGAGGAAGAGAAATGAGCAAAGGGAGGATAAACGAAAAAAAAGGCAGACTAAGGCGTTGACTAAGGTCCTGGTCACACCACCAAAAGGGCCAGAAATTAAGAAACGGGGAGACAGGAAGGGATACCTGGTCCCACGCCAGAGGCCACCCCTGGCCTCAGATCAATGTGCCTACTGTAAAGAAAAAGGACACTGGGCCAAAGAGTGCTCTAGAAGGAGACAGCCATACCAGCCAGCCATTCTGACTTTGGAGGATGACTATGAAAGTCAGGCTCAGATACCCTCCCCGAGCTCAGGGTAACTTTTGAAGTAGAGGGGACCCCAGTAAACTTTGAAGTGAATACAGGGGCAATATACTCAGCCCTTAAGGCCCCATTGAGCCCTCTATCAAATAAAAGGTCTCTAGTTCAAGGGGCTAATGGCAGTATATATCAGGCATAGACAACTAAGAGGACCATGGACCTGGGGAAAGGAAAAATCCATCACTCCTTCCTAGTAATCCCAGAATGCCCGGCCCCATTAATGGGCAGAGATCTCCTCACCAAGCTCCAGGCCAAAATAAGTTTTAACCCTGAAGGCCCCCAAATAGAATTTCTAAATCCTTCAGTAAAAACTCCTATAATCACGGCTCTAACTATATCCAGTAGAAAATGCACATAAACTCACTCACCTTGGTTTAAAGAAACTGCAGGTATTTCTGAAGTATCAAGAACAGAGTTTTCCACTAACAGACTCATAGCAAAAGGAAATAACTGAATGAATATAAAAAGCCTGTTGGGTCCATCAATTGGTTAATGCTTACCCTTCCAAGCTTCCTGCAGGAAAGCACCAACGAGGAACCAGAGCAGGACAATTCTGGGAAGTGGACTTTACTGAAATTAAGCCAGCAAGGTATGGACATAAATATCTCCTAGTCTTTGTAGATACATTTTCAGGATGGATTGAAGCCTTCCCCACAAAAAGAAAAAGAAGATAAGAAACAGTGCAAATGGTGGTCAAGAAGATCCTGGAAAATATTTTTCCAAGATACGGCCTGCCTACGGTAATAGGGTCTGATAATGCACCAGTGTTGGTGACCCAGGTAACTCAGGGATTAGCCAGGAACCTGGGGATTAATTGGAAGTTTTATTGTGCTTATAGAACCCAGAGTTCAGGACAGGTAGAAAGAATGAATAGAACCATTAAAGAGACATTAATGAAATTAAGTTTAGAGACCAGCATAAAAGATTGGACTATGCTCCTGCCTTATGCAATGTTTCATGCAAGAAATACTCCCTCGGTTTCTTTGAGTAACCTCAACCCCTGTGAAATTCTCTATGGTGCCGCTCCTCCAGTAAGGGACCTAACCCCAACTCTAAGACCTAAGGATCCCTTCCACACCCCCTTGCTTTACAGAATTAAAGCTCTTGAAAGAACATAGGGATACCTGTGAAAACAGCAGGCCACTGCCTACCAAACTGGGGACGATGGGACTCCACATCGATATCAAGTAAGAGACTTCATCTACGTAAGATGACATCAGGTGTCATCCCTGGAACCTCGCTGGAAAGAAACATACCAGGTGCTACTTATAACCCCTACAGCGGTAAAGGTAGACAAAATCACATCCTGGATCCATACCTCTCATCTCAAGCCTGCGCCCTGTCCAGACTCTGGCTAGAAACTGTAAAAGACTGGTAACACTGTCAAATTGCATATTCGCTGTTTGGATAAGTCTATAGACTCACTCATTGGCCACAAGTAGTCCTAACCCTCATCAGCCCGTTCAGCAGTGATGGCTGTTCACAAATCCTACTGAAAAAGAAGTATAATCTATCTCGCATACAGCCCCCTTAGGAACATCGTGGCCATCTCTCCACCCAGACATTTGTCAGCTGGCTATAGGTCTTTCCTATTGGGATATCCCTGATGAAGAGGATCCCAGTGAAATTCCATTAAATCCCTTCCATACCATAGATAATGGAAACAGACATTATGGATGTAGGAATATGTGAGCCAGATGCAGTTTGGCTAGCCTAGATTACTATATTTGCCTGGCAGACTATCAAAGCCACAAACAGTCATGGCTGTGTGGGGGAAAATCCGACTTCTTCTGTAAGTCTTGGGGATGTGATCATACAGCGGCTGCCTGATGGAACCCAAACTCCTCATCAAATTCAGTACACAGCCTTGGCCATATTACCAATTAGATAACCATAACCTATGGGCCCAAGAGGGGTCTCCAGATCCTCAAATTCTGCGTGACCTTTTTAACTTCTGCAAGTGCTCAAAAGGATGAAAGGAGATTCCCCTATGTGGAGGCCTTTTACCTCCTTCACTCACAACCTGAACTATGCTTATCCAATAGATCCTCACCTTCAGCCTTCTGCTTCAGAGTCTCTGCTCTCACTCCCACCTCAGCAACCTGATTTCTCCCCTCCAATTATTAGATCAAAACCACAAACCTCTGCCTGTTCTCAGACCATTGCCCCCTTGCTTGTAGCCGGTACTGAGGCACCCCTCCACCTACTCACTCCTCTCTTCTCCTGTCAGTGCCCGCACCGGGTACCACCAGGTCCTATTACCAGCTACCCCAAAGTTCAAACCAGCTGAGGAGAGCCATCAGACCCCTATCCAAGATGTAATAAAAATGGTATTTAAGCTGCTTTGTTATCACTGAAAACAGTTTACTAAGAATTTAAAGTCCATCACATGCATTTTGGGATACTCACTCCCGTCTTCCCCTTTGCTCTACCTGTTCTACTGCTCAAATTTTTGTTGCTAGGAAAATCCCAAACCCCTTTCCCATTCTTTTTTTTACATCTCTCCTTCCTTATTCTCAGATTCTCAGAGCTGCTCCCAGACCCACATTCCCCATCTTCCCCCTCTGTACCAGGCCCACAGAAAAGTCTTAACTGACCTTATCCAGAAGTCTTCACCATGGCTGACTTTAAGACTTTTAGAAAAAGAGTCCCTATAAAAGAGTTCAATGTAGATAATCTTCCTCTATTCATGTTGCCCTGTTTTCCTTGGCCTCTGGCTAAAAAAAATCATCACTCCTAAGCTCGACACCCCCTTACTTGTTTTTCACAAAATATGTGAACAAGGCCTCTGGTCTTGAGCTGGGGCTTCACAGAGATGGCTACATTTCTAAGGTAAAGAAGTTACCAACAGGGCTCCATGGTAACAGCTGGCCGGGTGAAAATAAGAAACAGAAGTAAAAGCTCTCCCCCTCCCAGGTGTCCTTGAAAAGTTAACTTTCCCAGAATAGAGGAAAAAAACAGAAACAAAAACTGCTTTTTTGAACTTCTGCAGACAGTGAACTTCTGAGCCCCTTTCCTTACATGTTGGGTACAAAATTCTGAAACTAACTAAACTTGGGTTTCAGGGGATGAATTGTTTACAACAGAAGCAATGCCTTCTGAATCCGGTTGCAACTGAATAGAACTGTTTCCCTGTCTTCGATGCTATCTTAGGTGCCTTGCCTTGCCGTCCCTACAACAGCATAATTCTATATAATTAAACATTGTTTATGTTTTAAAGAAATGATCAAGAGATGTGATTAATTGTGTAATGGTGCAGATGTTTCCCAGAGTGCTCTATCATGATGCATGTTCATTTGAAGACCAAATAGGGGGGCGTACAACCCGTTTCCACTGGTAACATATATCCCTCACTTTAGCCATTTTATTAGGAATAGGAATTGCTGCAGGGGTGGGCACAGGAACCACTTTCCTGGCCCATGAGACACAAAAAATGACCCAATTAGAAGCAGCAATAGACCAAAACTAAGACATTAGAAACCTTCATCAGAGCTTTGCATGAATCTTTAAACTATCTCTCTGAAGTTGTTTTACAGAACAGTTGAGGGAAACAAAAAACACACACAAAAAAAGCTACCAATATATACGTCAATCAAAATTCATCATAAAATATATATCATCCACAGATCCAAAAATGTTCATTTTACTAATCATGGATTTATGTATGATGTTGTTCAACTAGGAAGCTCACCCATAGGTTGAATATTCAGTTCCAACAGGGTTTAGTAGGAGTGATCTCTTCTCTCAATTTGTATCTGCCAAGACAGCCTCCTCACAAGAATGTACGTGAGGTACCTGGTAGGATTCTATATATGCATGTAAAAATACATGTACTGAATTGGTTACAGAGAAAGAGAGACAGGAATTCACATACTTGTTAACTTTAAAAACACATGGAGAACAATTTCAACAAACAATTGACTAGATTTATAACTGCTTCTCTGTAACATGCAAAAGGCAAGCCCAACTATACACCATGCCTCCTCTGATCTGCTTGTGTTTCTATTCTGTTTGGGTTATTTTTCTCCATCATATTAGGATTAGTAGTCAGAGTCTGGTAGTGTATGGGTTAGTGTCAGGGATTCAGTATTTCTAATTGAAATTAGGAAATTGAATCCAATGTGTATGCAAATATATGCTACACAAAAATCTTCCCACTCTAATCCAGAACAATGCTTTAACATTACCTTCACCTCAACAAAGACACAATTAGAGGAGAAGAGTTAGAAAATCTGTGAATATCTATGTGGAATAAAAATGCTCCAGATTTCACATCTTTGGAGGTGGTAGAGGAGTTTTTAAAAGTAAGGGACAATTTAAACACTCCACAAACATGGAGCTCTGCTGGCCTAAAGACTTTTTGAGAATGTGCCTCTGAGGTTGGGCACTTGAAATATATGTTGTTGTCAGGAGCTTTAGCTTCCTTTGTAGTGAGACCATCAAAGCTGGGTCTGCATCTATGTGACCTGGAGGCATGGTTACTTATTTTCCAATGAAAATGAGGCAGCAGTGCTGAATTCTCTCTTTGAAGGTAAACTGTGGCAACTGAGTCCTAAGTGTCTCACCATTTGGACTGTGAAGCCATTTTGTCATACTCCAATTTTCGTGGTGTTTCGTGCTTCTGCACTGGGAGTTTGGTATTTGCTTCACCAAATACAACAAGATCAAATGGGACACTGTGCTGGAGGCAGTTTTGTCAAGTGTGGTGGGCAGGGTCTGCACCAACCAGGGTTCTATCCCACTTAGCTTGACCCCTTGACAATAGCAACATGATTCTGAACATTGCCCTGAAACCTCTCCATATAAAAAGATGCCTTTATATTTATGGGTCTCCTCGCTGCACCATGTCAGTCACAAGCCATTTGGAAGCCAATGGAAGATCCACATGGCCCCAACACAGATGTTTTATCACACACTTCCATAACACTGCTCTAGGACCACTACTCACCAGGCTTCAACTTACTGGCATCTCTGTTCTACACCATTTTCTTAAAACCCAGTCAATCAACTCACTGTCTGGTATACTCATGATCAGAAACAAGACATCCAAAGTTTCTCCCATGCCATCTGGTCATGGTAATTTCTAAAATTTTATTTTAATTATCTAGCAATTTTACACGAATGAAGTTGGAGGCACTGTGAGTTTAAATTCATTCAGGAACCATTAAATGGTGAGGAAGCTAATTTCAAAGAAAGACATATAACACTCTCACAGGCAAGGCTTCCCAAGAGTGGCCAAAAGGTCACACAAAGCCAGGCCCATTGAGGTCTACAATGTGAGGTCCATGTGTGTTTTGAATCTCAATTATGGCTGCCGAGTCTTTAAGAAAAAAAAAAAAAAACATGTGATATCCTGTCTGATATTCCCAGTGCTCTATTCAAAGCCACCCAGGGCCTAGATCTCACGTTCAAAGGGAAACTCTCATACCTGGCCACCTAAAATCCCAACACAATTCATGGCAATACTACTCTGAGGTCAGTTCCAAAACTCAGTCTCTAAGGGGAATCACACCAAAGTTCAAGCCCAGGTGGACCCAGTAAACTCTTCCAACCGAGACTTAAATGAAAACAATTAAAACCAAAACACTCCCACATGGCCCTCATCTTCTCCCATATAGACACTCATCTTAACCTCTGGCTGGAGTTTTCCATGAGGGGCGTAGGCCAAGACAATGTCCAAAAAAATCTCCCTTGCACCTCATTTGCCTAAATTCAGGGTGGCCTGGACACACTTCCTGTGTACTAGGAGTGATCAAATAGGCCTGCTCTTAATACTGTTCCGTTTCTCCAATTTGAGGCCTTGTGACTGTGGGGTTTAGATTCTTTATGTGAATTGGAGTTATGAGAAAACCAAGCACCTCTGCAGAGATTTAAAGAACTCATTTGACCCAAAAGATCCCCATTCTCACTTGATGGATTTCAGGAACCTAACAGAGGTAGGCAATATAATTCATTTTCGATTTCCAAAACCACTTTTGAAGCAAAACTCACACACTCTTCATGATAAACCAAAACACTAATATTACTATTAGATGTATAACTGGTTGGAATGAATGATTGTATATCAATATCAGATTTCCTGTAATTTTTCAGATATCAGTTCAATCCATTATTTAAAGTTGGAACAAGTTATATTATATATTCACAGTATGGTCTATTCATGCCTTATCTCTATATTCATAGACACAGGGTACACCTCTTTGTACCCCCAATACTAATTTTATGTCTTCAAAATATTGCTCCCAGAAATGGTGGAAGATATACTCATGTCACCTGATCTACATATATATTTTATCACAGTAATATTCTGGACAAAAAATGTAAAGATCACACTTATGATTGTACCAAGCCAAAGTGGAAAATGAACATGGATTACTAAAAACATGCATGTCCAGGTTGCCTAATGCTCTCAAATTTCAATCCTATTGGTGACAACATATTTGTTTCTTCCTAAGATTACATATTCAAACTCAACCCTGTTGAAAATATCTAACCCTATTCCTCACTTTTTACTTTGCCTGATTTCGTAATATCTCTATTGATATCTGCTTTTCTACATATTTTCCCCAGTTCATCATAGTGACTAACTCTTCTTATGTGCTGACATTTACATTCCCTCTCTAACCGAAACCCTATTGCTAAAGAACTTTTGGTCCAAATCCTCTACTCACTCTTCTTCCTAAACCTACCGACTATCTTCTTAATCCTACCCAATATTCCTCTTTGACTGGGTGTTCTCTTCTACATTTAATCATCCTAGGTACAAGGTCATATGCCATTGTATATCGAATTATCTGAGACATCTTTAAAGAACATAATTCAAAGCTAAGTATCCCAATCAAGGGGCCAATGCACTTGTGGCCTTCAAATCATACCTAGATTTCTGTTTTCATTCTTATATTTCACCTCTATATTCTTGTAAATATCGCAGGTTCCCAATAACATTATTCATCACATAGAATATTTCTTAACCCAAATCGAACCTGTTATTAACCCTAAACATACACTGTTCCCTCAATCTCATTTTACAGAAGAGCAGGGACAGAGTTGTTCTTACAATACAGGAAAGTAGGTGATCTTCTACCTGCTGAGACCCTGAAAGGTCCATACAGAAATGATACCCAGAGAAGTTCTAGGCAGGTATGAAGGACCTGAGAGAGCAAAAATCATATTCCCTGGCAAGCAACCTGGTCAGGATGAAGCAATGTGTCTGAATCAGCCTCTCTCTTCTTATTGTACAGAAGATGGATCAAACCAGGCCTCTTTGGAGAGCTGTTCCTGGGTGCCTATGGATGATATACTATTCTAACTTTTGAAAGTGTCATGGGAAGTAGGGGAAGCCTTCATATCATGGGACCCTTGGAAGCAACTCTTAGGACAATGTGGTTGCCAGGGCAGTGGCCTCATTCAGTTCCAAAGAAAGTGACATACCTCATTTCCTTGGTGATGGAACTTTCTGAACTTGGTATCCAAGAAGCCAGGCACCAAGAGGCAGTCCCAATCTCAGTTCCAGTGGGCTCACTTGTTTGGATTTACCAAGGACAGAGTCAGTCTTTCTCGGTAACTACTGCTGTGAGGATGGCCAAATGCCAGGAGAGCTCTGAAGAGGGACTTTTCCTGAGAAAGCAGGTAGTTGCTCAACACTTTTTTCCTGACAACTTCACAGAGTTGGCCAAAGAAACCAGATCAGAGAGGCGGTTTGTTTGGTTTGGAGTGAAATGTTTCTAGTAAGTCATTTGATAAGGTGAGTGTTTCTATGTCTGTGTATCCCTGTATCCCACTGTGTCCTTGGTTGTAGACATGAGAAAAGAGATTGCAATAATGGATGTGTCCTGTCTAGTAGAAAGCTTCCCAGCATTCATCCTGCCCAATTTATGAATGAAGTGTGGCTTGCCTTATGGATGGGCAACACCTACTACCTTCATAAGTTCCTGTTTTCTTCCTGAATTCTGGCCACTCTCCAGAACAGGCTCATGGTTTTGTGTCCAAGATATGTACTAACCCCAAGGTCTGTTACATGGCCATGTACTGGATAGCTGAAGGGAATGGACAGCATATCAGAAAACTCAGATATCAGTGTGAGCAGGAAAGTCTTAGTGAATATAACCTGCTTTGGGCCTTTTGCCTACCTATTGTCTTTGCCTCATGCCACCCCTTTGTGAAGCCTGAAGAAAACAGTTTTCAAATGGAAATGAATGGGCATCACCTGTGGCTCTTTGCTTAATTGCTTTGGAAAGGGATGTGTCTGGATCAGGCTCTTGGCTCTGCGTGAGGCTCTGGGTTAGATTCTCAGCAACTGATGGATCTAAAGAAAGATCCCATGTGTGCATCCAAAACCAAAATGGCAAAAAGTTCAGTCATTGTGAATGAATAATATGTCTGTGAAGTTGTCATGAGCCAGCGGTGATGCACCACCTGGTTTCTCAGGAAAGGCCCATTTTCAGAGCTTTCCTGACATTTGGCCAACCTCACATCAGTAGGTACCAAGAAATACTGACTCTGTACTTGGTTAATTCAAGCAAGTGAGAACACTGAGATTGAGACTGGGACTGGCTCTGGGTGCCTGGCTTCCCGGATCCCAAGTTCAAAGAGTTCCATCACCAAAGAAGTGAGGTGAGGTTACTTCCTTCAATAACTTAATTCCTCTGGAAGGAAGAGCTGCTGCACAGTGATTGCTTCCCACCTATTGAGAGGAGATGCTTGGCCCCATGCTCACAGCTCCACCTTCTGGAAGAGAAGTTAATTGAACTCTATTACTGCATGTATTATTATTATTATTATTTATTTTTATTTTCTTCTTTTTCTTTCATTTTCATTTTATTTGTTATTGTTCTTTAACTTTTTAAAATGTTTTTATTTTTTATTTTTTAAATTTTATTATTATTATTATTATTTTAAATTTAAATTTTTATTTTTTTTAATTATCATTATTATTTTTTTAAAAAAATATTTATTTGTTTTCCATTTTTTTCTTTCGCCTTTTCATTTCTATTCATTCTTCTTATTCTCCCTTCCTTGAATTCTACCTGCCTACTCTCATTCTCATTAGTGACTTCTTCCCATCCCTGCTATTATCTTTCCTCCCAAGCTTCAAATAAATTAATAAGAGTTAGCAGTAACTCAGCAAACAGAACAAGAAGTAACATGAGCAGCATAAAATAGCAAGGATGAAAAGGAGTACAAACAATGAAGCATAGCCTAAATAATCAGGAGGACATAGAATCATCAGAAAAATGGTCATATAAAGAACTCAAGGAATACCTTAGACAGATGGAATGGAACCTTAAAGAGGATACGAGACAGCAAATCCAAACAGTGAAAGAACATATTGAAAATGAATTACATAAACAGATAAAAGAAGAAGTTAAGCGTCTTTATCAGGAGATAGAGATAATAAAGAATATCAAACATTAATTCTAGAAATGAAGAAAGTGATGAACCAAATTAAAAACTCAATTGAGAGTATCACTAACAGAGTGGAGCAAGTAGAAGCCAGAACGTTAGGTAATGAAGACAAAATATATCATCTTGAAAAGAGTCTAGCGAACTCCAAAAAACTGGTCAAAAATCATGAGAAAAACATCCAAGAGATATGGGATAACATAAAAAAAAAACTTATGAGTCATCTGGATAGAGGAAGGTACAGAGATTCAAACCAAGGGAATGAGTATCCTGCTGAATAAAATAAATAGAGAAAACTTTCCAGAAATAAAAAAAGAAAGGGATATACAAATTGTAAATGCATACAGGACACCAAGCACACAAAATCACAGTAGAACAATGCCAAGACACATTGTTATGAAGATATCCAATAAACAGAACAAAGAGAAATTATTAAAAGCTACATGAGAAAGGAGGCAGATGACATTCAGGGGTAAACCAATAAGGTTAACAACAGATTTTTCATCACAGACGCTGAAAGTGAGAAGATCCTGGAACAACGTATTTCAAATACAGAAAGACAATAGATGCCAACCAATAATTCTGTATCCAGCAAAATTAAGCTTCAGGTATGACAACAAAATAAAAATAGTTCATGATAAACAAAATCTAAAAGAATTTGCAGCCAGAAAACCAGCATTGCAAAGTGTCTTGAGAAAAACACTACACGAGGAATAAATGAAAATCAACAACCCAAACTATCATTGGGAAGTGCCTCATTAATGACAGAGGGCGGGGAAAAAGCTAATCATGGAGAAACAAACTAAATTAAAAAAAAATGATAAATAATCAAACATGGCTGGCAGTACAAACCATATATCAATAGTAACTCGAAACGTTAATGGTTAAACTCTCCAATAAAGCGACATAGACTGGTAACTTGAATTAAAAAAACAAATCCAACAATATGTTGCCTCCAGGAGACACATCTGAATGGAAAAGACATACACAGGCAGAAAGTGACATGTTGGGAAAAAATATACCATGCACACGGTCATCGTAAGCAATCAGGGGTGGCCATCCTCACATCCAATAAAATTGACTTCAAGACTTAGTTATTCAAAAGGGATAAGGATGGATATTATATACCATTAAAAGGAATCATTCGCCAACAAGACATAAAAATTATCAATATTTATGCACCAAACAATGGTGCTGCGATGTTCATAAAACAAATTCTCCTTAAGTTCAGGAATCAAATAGAAAACAACACAATAATTATGGGTGACTTCAACACACCTCTCTCACCATTGGACAGATCCTCCAAACAAAAGTTGAATAAAGAAAATATAGAACTCAATATCACAATCAATAACCTAGACTTAACTGAAGTATATAAAATATACCAACCATCATCAAGTGGATATACTTTTTTCTCAGCAGCACATGCATCCTTCTCAAAAATAGAGCATATATTATGCCATAGGGCAACCCTCAGTAAATATAAAGAGGTGGAGATAATACCATGCATTTTTTTTTACCATAATGGAATAAAACTGTAAATCAATGATAAAAGAAGGAAGGAAAAATCCTACATCACATGGAAAATTAACAATATGTTATAGAATGATCAATGAGTTACAGAAGACATAATGGAGGAAATCAAAAAATTCGTAGAGATAAATGAAAACACAGACACAACATTTTGGAATCTATGGGACACAATGAAAGTAGTTTTAAGAGGGAAATTCATCACCTGGAGGTCATTCTTAAAAAAAAAAAAGGAAAAAGCAACAAATTAATGAGACACACCTCACGTTACAGAACTCCCTCCAGCACTCTGCCCCAGTTGAACTCCTTGTATTTTGTGAAGCAAAAACCATATTCCCAGTGCAGCAGCAAGAAACACCACAAAAAGTGAAGGATGAGCAAACGTCTTCACAGTCCCCATCAGGAGACACTTAGCTTCCAGTGGACACAGTTTACCTACAAAGAGAGAATTCAGCACTGCTGCCTCATGTTCATTGGAGTATAAGAAACTATGTTTTCCAGGTCACATAGATGCAGACCCAGCTTTGATGGTCTCACTACAAAGGAAGCTAAAGCTCATGACAACAAAATATATTTCAAGTGCCCAACCTCAGAGGCAGTTTCCCAAGAAGTCATAGGCCAGCAGAGCTCGATGTTGGTGGAGTGTTTACCCTGTCCCTTACTTTTGGAAACTCCTCTACCACCTCCAAGGTTGTGAACTCCCGAGCAAATTCCATTCCAGATATGTATTCACAGATTTTCACACTTTTCTACGCTTATTGTGTCTTACTTGGGGCGAAGGTAATGACAAGGCCTTGCTCTGGATGTGAGTGGGAAAATTTTTGTGTAGCACATATTTACATACACACTGGATTCATTTTCCAATTTTCCATTTGAAATACTGAATCCCTGACACTAACCCATACCCTACTAGTCTCTGAATAATAATCCTAATATGATGGTGAAAAATAACCTAAACAGAATAGAAATACAAGCAGTTCAGAGGAGGCATGTTGTGTAGTTGGAATTGCCTTTTGCATTATATAGTGGAGGAGTTATAAATCTAGTCAATTTTTTGTTGAAATAACTCTACATGTGTTTTTAAAGTTAACAAATATGTGAATTTCTGTCTCCCTTTCTCTGTAGCCTATACAGCACTTGTATTTTTATATGCACATAGAGAATCCTATCTGGTATCACATGTAGATACTTGTGAGGTTGCTGAATTGGCAGATACAAATTGTGAGAAGAGATCACTCCTCCTAAACGCCATTGGAACTGAAAATTCAACCTATGGGTGAGCTTCCAAGTTGAATAACATTACACATAAATCCATGTTCAGTTAAATGAATATTTTTGCATCTGTGGATTATATATATTTCATGATGAATTTCGATTGTCATATATTGCTACTTTTTTTTCTTTTATTGGTTGTTCAAAACATTACAAAGCTCTTGACACATTATATTTCATACATTAGATACAAGTGGCTTATGAATTCCCATTTTTACCCCAAATACAAATTGCAGAATCACATCAGTTACACATCCACATTTTTACATAATGCCCTGTTAGTTACTGTTGTATTCTGCTACCTTTCCTATACTCTACTATCCCCCCTCCTCTCCCCTCCCGTCTTCTCTCTCTACCCCATCTACTCTAATACATTTCTCTCCTTGTTTATTTTCCCATTCACCTCACAAATTCTTATATGTAATTTTGTGTAACAATGAGGGTCTCCCTCCATTACCATGCAATTTTTCTTTTCTCTCCCTTTCCCTCCAACCTCATATTGCTGTTTAATGTTAATCTTTTCTTCCTGTTCTTCCTCCCTGCTCTGTTCCTAGTTGCTCTCATTATATCAAAGAAGACATTTGGTATTTGTTTTTTAGGGATTGGCTAGCTTCACAATGCATAGTCTAATCTAGTACCATCCATTTCCCTGCAAATTCCATGATTTTGTCATTTTTTAGTGCTGCATAATACTCGATGGTGTAAAAAAGCCACATTTTTTTTTTTATCCATTCATCTACTGAAGGGCAACTGGGTTGGTTCCACAGTGTAGCAATTGTGAATTGTGCTGCTATGAACATCGATGTGGCAATATCCCTTTAGTACACTCTTTTAAGGTCTTCAGGGAATAGTCCAAAATGGGCAATAGCTGGGTCAAATTGTGGTTCCATTTTCAGCTTTCCCCATAATCTTTATACTGCTTTCCAAATTGGCCACACCAGCTCTCCACACAGGCCTGGTTTGGTCCATCTTCTCTACATTAAGAAGAGACAGGCTTATTCAGACACAACCCTGCATCCTGAAAAGGTTGTTTTCCATGGAAGATGAGTTTTGCTCTCTCAGGTCCTTCATAGCTGCTTACATCTTCTCCAGGGATCAAATCTGCATGAAATCTCAAAGGTTCTCAGCAGGTGGAAGATACCCTACATTCCTGTATTGTAAGACGAACTCTGTTCCTGCTCTTCTGTAAAGTTAGATTGAGGGAACAGTGTATGGTTAGGGTTAATAACATGTTCGTTTTGCGTTAGTAATCATTCTGCTGGATGAATAATTGTATTTGGAAACTGCCATAATTACAAGAATATACATGTGAAATATAAGTATGAAAACAGAAATCTTTGTAAGATTTGAAGTCCACAAGGGCATTAGGCCCTTGTTTGGGATATTTAGCTTTTAATTACGTTCTGCACAGTTGTCTCAGATAAATCAATAATCAACAGCATAGGACCTTGGACCTTGGATGATTGATTGTAGAAGAGAACATCCACTCAAATTGGGATAGTCGGTAGGATTATGAAGACAGTCGGTAGGTTTAGGAAGAAGAGTGAGTATAAAATTTGGACCAAATGTTCTTTAGCAATAGGGTTTCGGTTATAGAGTGAATGTAAATTTCAGCACATGTGAAGAGTCAGTCACAATAATGAACTGGGGAAAATATAGGAAAGAAGATATCAATAGAGACATTACAAAATCAGGCAATTATAATGTGAGTGATAGGATTAGATATTTTCAACAGGATTGAGATTGAATACATAATCTTAGGAAGAAACAAATATGTAGTCACCAATAGGAATGGTATTTAAAAGCATTAGGCAACGTGGACATGGATGTTTTTAGTAATCCATGTTCACTTTCCATTTAGGATTTGGTACAATCATAAGTGTGATCTTTGCATTTTGTGCCCAGAAAATTATTGTGATAAAATGTATATGTAGATCATGTGACATGAGTATTTCTTCCACTATTTCTGGGAGCAATATTTGAAGACATTTAAATTAGTATTGGGGGTACAAAGTGGTGTACCTTTTGTCTATGAATATAGAGATAATTCATGAATAGAACATACTGTGAATAAATAATATAACTGGTTCCACTTTAAACAATAGATTGAATTGATATCTGAAAACATATAAGAAATCATAAATTGACATAAAATCAGTCATTCCAACCAGTTATGTATCTAATGGTAATCTTAGGGATATTGTTTATCATGAAGTGTGTGTGAGATTTGCTTTAAAAGTGATTATGGAAATGGAAAATATTGTGTTTGGTAAGAAGTCTCATGAAAAGACCAGTCATGAAATATGGAGGAATACATGTATTCTGAAGCAGGAAGTGATTGAAAGTGAAACAAATGCATATAAATTTGTTAAATTGTGGATGAAATACATATCCTATAATGTGCATAAACTGATGAAATAGTAATGTACCAGTGTTGAATAAAAATGAACGTAAAAATATACATCATGTCCCATTGGAATCTACTTGCATTGATGTTAAACTGGGTCAGTTACTGTAGAAATATTAGGATTTGCGTGCATCATTCACCGAAGTTAGTTTTCTTTTTTTTAAATTCTTATTTATGATTGTTCAAAACATTACATTGTTCTTGATGTATCATATTTTACACTTTGATTCAAGTGGGTTATGAACTCCTATTTTTACCCCATATACAGATTGCAGAATCACATCAGTTACACATCCATTGATCCACATATTGCCATACTAGTGTTTGTTGTATTCTTCTGCCTTTCCTATCCTCTACTATCCCCCCTCCCCTCTCATCCCCTCTTCTCTCTTTAATCCCTCTACTGTAATAAATTTCTCCCACTTGAATTATTTTTCCCTTTCCCCTCACTTTTTTTTGTATGTAATTTTGTATAACCCTGAGGGTCTCCTTCCAATTCCATGCAATTTCCCTTCTCTCTCACTTTCCCTCAAACCTCACATCCCATCTATTGAAGGGCATCTAGGTTGGTTCCACAGTCTTACTATTGTGAATTTTGCTGCTATGAACATCGATGTAGCAGTCTCCCTGTAGCATGCTCTTTTTACGTCTTTAGGTTAATTGAACGAGAAGGGGAATACGTGGGTCAAATGGTGGTTCCATTCCCAGCTTTCCAAGAAATCTCCATACTGCTTTCCATATAGACTACACCACTTTGCAGTCCCACCAGCAATGTACAAGTGTACCTCTTTCCCCACATCCTTACCAGCACTTGTTGTTGTTTTGCTTCATAATGGCTGCCAATCTTACTGGAGTGAGATGATACCTTAGGGTTGTTTTGATTTGCATTTCTCTTACTGCTGGAGATGGTGAGCATTTTTTCATGTACTTGTTGATTTATTGTATGTCCTTCTCTGAGAAGTGTCTGTTCAGGTCCTTGGCCCACTTGTTGATTGTGTTATTTGATATCTTATTGTCTAATTTTTTGAGTTCTTTGTATACTCTGGATATTAGGGCTCTATCTGAAGTGTGAGGAATAAAGATTTGTTCCCAGGATGTAGACTCCCTATTTACCTCTCTTATTGTTTCTTTTGCTGAGAAAATTCTTTTTAGTTTGAGTAAGTCCCATTTGTTGATTCTAGTTATTAACTCTTGTGCTATGAGGGTCCTATTGTGGAATTTGGAGCCCGACACCACAGTATGTAGATCGTAGCCAATTTTTCTTCTATCAGACACCATGTCTCTGATTTGATATCAAGCTCTTTGATCCATTTTGATATAACTTTTGTGCATGGTGAGAGAAAGGTATTCAGTTTCATTTTGTTACATATGGATTTTCAGTTTTCCCAGCACGATTTGTTGAAGATGCTATCCTTCCTCCATTGCATGCTTTTAGCTCCTTTATCAAATATAAGACAGTTGTAGCTTTTCGGATAAGTCTCTGTGTCCTCCATTCTGTACCATTGGTCCACCTTCCTGTTTTGGTACCAGTTCCATGCTGTTTTTGTTACTATTGCTCTGTAATATAGTTTGAAATCTGGTATCGCTATACCGCCTGATTCACACTCCCTGCTTAGAATTGCTTTTGCTATTCTGGGTCTTTTATTTTTCCATATGAGTTTCATGATTGCTTTCTCTATTTCTACAAGAAATGCCGTTGGGATTTTGATTGACATTGTGTTAAACCTATAGAGAACTTTTGGTAATATCACCATTTTGATGATGTTAGTTCTGCCTATGCATAAACAGGGTATATTTTCCATCTTCAAAGATCTTATTCTACTTCTCTTTTTAGGGTTCTGTAGTTTGCATTGTATAAATCTTTCACCTCTTTTGTTAGGTTGATTCCCAAGTTTTTTTTTTTTTTTTGAGGATATTGTGAATGAAGTGTTTTTCCTCATTTCTGTTTCAGAAGTTTTGTCGCTGATATACAGAAATGCCTTTGATTTATGCATGTTGATTTTATATCCTGCCACATTGCTGAATTCATTTATTAGTTCTAGTAGTTTTTTTGTACAACCTTTTGGGTTTTCTATATATAGAATCATGTCATCTGCAAATAGCGATAATTTAAGTTCTTTTTTTCCTATTTTTATGCTTTTAATTTCTTTCATCTGTCTAATTACTGTGGCCAGTGTTTCGAGAACTATATAGAATAGAAGTGGTGATAGAGGACATCCCTGTCTTGTTCCAGATGTTGGAGGGAATGCCTTTAATTTTTCTCCATTCAGAATGATGCTAGCCTGAGGCTTAGCATAGATAGCTTTTACAATGTCGAGTTAAGTTCCTGTTATCCCTAGTTTTTCTAATGTTTTGAACATAAAGGGATGCTGTACTTTGTCGAATGATTTTTCTGCATCTATCGAGATGATCATATGGTTCTTATCTTTAAGTCCATTGATGTTGTGAATAACATTTATTGATTTCCGTATATTGAACCGTCCTTGCATCCCAGGGATGAATCCTTCCTTATCATGGTGCACAATTTTTTTGATGTGCCTTTGTATCCGATTCGCCAGAATTTAATTGAGGTTTTTTGCATCTAGGTTCATCAGAGATATTGGTCTGTAGTTTTCTTTCTTTGAGGTGTCTTTGGTTTTGGAATCAGAGTGATGTTGGCCTCATAGAATGAACTTGGCACAGCTCCCTCTTTTTCTATTTTCTGAAATATCTTGAAAAGTATTGGTATTAATTCTTCTTTAAGGGTTTTTTAAAACTCCGCTTTATACCCATCTGAACCTGGGCTTTTCTTGGTTGGTAGTCTTTTGATTGCTTCTTCTATTTCATCCATGGATATTGGTCTGTTTAAATTGTGTGCATCCTCCTGACTCAATCTGTGCAAATCATATGACTTAAGAAATTTACCGATGTGTTCACTATTTACTATTTTATTGGAATATAGGTTCTCAAAATAATTTCTAATTGTCTTCTGTATTTCTGCAGCATCTGTTGTGATATTGCCTTTTTCATCCCATATGTCAGTAATTTGAGTTCTCGCTCTTCTTTGCTCAAATCCAAAATACTGCCATATGACACTCATCTTCTTCCATACAGACACTCATCATACCCTCTGGCTGGAGGTTTCTATGAGAGGTGAGGCCAAGAATGTGTCCAAAATCAGCTCACTTGCCCCTCATTTGCCTAAAATCATGGTGGCCTGGGCACTCTTCCTGTGAACCAGGAGTGATCAAATATTCCTGCTGTTAAAGTGTTCCGCTTCTCCAATTTGAAGCCTACTTGCTGTCAGGTATAGATTCTTAATGTGATTTGGAGTCATGAGAAAACCCAAGCATATATGAGATAGCCTCTGCAGGGATTTGAAGAACGCATTTGACCCAAAGGATCCCTATTCTCACTTGATGGAGGTCAGGAACCTAACCTAAGAAGGAAAAAAAAATTCATCCACAATGACTGCTCTTTTGGCCATTTTGATTTTGGAAGCACATGGGATCTTTATTTAGATCCATCAGGTGCTCAGAATCAAAGCCACAACCTCACACAAGGACAATAGGCTGATTCAAGCACATCCCATTCCAAAGCAATTAAGCAAAGAGCCACAGGTGATGCCCATTCATTTCCATATGAAAACAGTTTTCTTCAGGCTTCACATGGGGGTGGCCTGAGGCAAAGACCTTCCTGAAATTCAGGGTAATAGAAACATAAGTAAACAAATGGCCCAAAGCATGGTTTCTCCACTGAGACTTTCCTGGTCACACTGATATCTGAGTATTCTGAGATGCTCCCATTCCCTTCAGCTATCCAGTACATGGCCATGTCACAGAGCCTTGTGGTGGTACATATCTTGGACATAAAACCATGAGCTTATTCCGGAGAGTGGCCAGAATTTACGAAGAAACAGGAACTTAGGAAGATATTAGGTGTTGCCCATACTTAAGGCAAGCCACTCTCCATTCTTAAATTGGGCAGGATGAATGCTGGGAAGCTTTCTACTAGACAGGACACAACCATTGATGCATTCGCTTTTCAAATGTCTACAACCACAAATACAGTGGGATACACAGACAAAGAAACACTCACCATGTCAAATGACTTATTGAAAACAGTCCCCTCCAAACCAAAGAAGCTGTCTTTCCTACCTATTCTCATAACATGTGACAAAACCACAAACTCACATACACACCCACAAAGGCACCTTCTTTACCCAAGTAGGTCTGTGACTATCCAGAGTGTCCTCAGACTGATTGGTCATACTATGTTCCCATGAAATGGCCTGTCCTGTCTCAGATCTGGTCTCCATAACCAACTCTGTGAAGTTGTCAGGAGCCATCAGTGAGTCACTACCTGCTTTCTCAGGAAGGCCCCTGTTTAGAGCTTTTCTGGCATTTAGCCATCCACAGATCAGCATTTACCAAGAAAGACTGACTCTGTCCTTGGTAAATCCAAACAAGTGAGCCCACTGGGACTGGGACTGCGATGGGCTATGGGTGCTTGGCTTCCTGTTTCCCAAGTTCAGAGAATTGCATCACCAAGGAAGTGAGGTAGGTCGCTTCCTTCAGGAACTGAATGAGGTCACTGCCTTGGTAACCACTTTGTTCTAACAGATACTTCCAAGGTTCCCATGAGATGGAGGCTGCCCCTACATCCTGTGACACATTCAGAAGTTAGAATTGTATATCAACCATTGGCACCTGGGAACTGCTCTCCACACAGGCCTTGTTTGGTCCATCTTCTGTACAATAAGAAGAGAGAGGCTGATTCAGATACATCAGTTCATCCTGACCTGGTTGTTTGCCATGGAAGATGACTACTGCTCTCTCAGGTTCTACATAGCTGCCTATATCTTCTCCAAGGATCATTTCTTCATGGATCTTTGAGTTTCTCAGCAGGTGGAAGATCACGTACATTCCTATATTTTAAGACCATCTCTGTCCCTGCTCTTCTGTAAGTTATATTAAGGGAAGAGTGTATGGTTAGGTTTAATAATAGCTTCAATTTGGGTTAGGAATCATTCTGCAGGATGAATAATGTTATTGGCAACTTGCGATATTTACAAGAGTATATAGTTGAAATATAAGTATGAAAGCAGAAATTTAGGTAAGATTTGAAGCCCAGAAGGACATTGGGCCCTTGAGTGGGATACTTAGCTTTGAGTTATGTGCTGCACAGTTGTCTCAGATAAATCAATAATAAATGGCATCGGACCTTGTACCTTGGATGATTGAATGTTGAACAGAACATCCAGTCAAAAAGCAAAAGTCGGTAGGATTAGGAAGGTAGTCGGTAGGATTAGAAAGAAAAGTGAGTATAGGATTTGGACCAAAAGGTTTTTAGCAATAGGGTTTCGGGTAGAGAGTGAAGGTAAATGTCAGCACATGTGAAGAGTCAGTCGCAATGATGAACTGGGAAAAACATGTATGAAAGCAGATATTAATAGAGACATTAGGAAATCAAGCAAAGTATAAAGTCAGTGATAGGATTAGACATTTTCAACAGGCTTGAGCTTGAATTTATAATCTTAGGAAGAAACAAATATGTAGTCACAAATAGAATTGACATTTGAGAACATTAGGCAACATGGACATGGATGTTTTTAGTAATCCATGTTCACTTTCCATTAAGGCTTTGATACAATTGTACATGTGACCTTTGCTTTTTGTGTCCAGAATATTTCTGTGATAATATGTATATGTAGATCTGGTGACATGAGTATTTCTTCCACCATTTCTGGGAGCAATATTTTGAAGACGTATAAATTAGTATAGGGGTACAAATAGGCGTACCCTGTGTCTATGAATATAGAAATAATGCATGAATAGACCATATTGTGAATAAACAATATAACTGGATCCACTTTAAATAAGGGATTGAATAGATATATGAAAATATATAAGAATTGTTATATTGATATACAATCATTCATTGCAACCAGTGATATATCTAATGGTCATCTTAGGGTTATGGTTTATCATGAAGGGTGTGTGAGATTTGTTTCAAAATGATTATGGAAATCGAAAATAATGTAATTGGAAAGAAGTCTCATTAAAAGACCAGTCAGGAAACATAGAGAAATACATGTGTTCTGGAGAAGAAAGTGATTGAAAGTGAAACAAATGCCCATAAATTTGCGAAGTAGTGAATGAAATATATATCCTATGATGTGGATAAACTGAAGAAATAGTAAGGTACCAGTGTTGAATAAAAATGAACGTCAAAATACACATCATGTTCCATAGGAATCTACTTGCATTGATATTAAACTGGGTCAGTAACTGTAGAAATATTAGGATTTGTATGCACCTTTCACTGAAGTTAGTTTTCAGTAATAGGAAACAAATATATATTTCAGATGGATGAATATTTCTGAGAATAATCTTGTGAAAAGTTGATTATTAATCCACATACATGAACATGAATGAATTTAGGGAGTGTATATAATACACATATATTTCATATTTTGAAAAATCTGAAGAGTGTATATATATACACAAACACACACACACACACACACACACACACACACACACACACACACACAACAACCACAGACAATAAACGTAGCAATATATACGCCAAACGAAATTCACCATGAAATATATATCATCCACAGATCCAAAAACATTCATTTTACTGAACATGGATTTATGTATAATGTTGTTCTACTAGGAAGCTCACCTATAGCTTGAAATTTCAGTTCCAACAGCTTTAGGAGGAGTGATATCTTCTCACAATTTGAAACTGCCAAGTCAGGCACCTCACAAAAATGTACGTGTATCAGGTAAGATTCTTTATGTGCATATAAAAATACATGTGCTGAATAGGCTACAGAGAAAGGGAGACAGGAATACACATATTTTTTAACTTTAAAAACACATGGAGAACTATTTCAATTAAAAATTGGCTAGATTTATAACACCTATCATTTATCTTGCAAAAGGCAAGTCCAATATATACCATGCCTTCTCTGAACTGCTTGTATTTCAATTCTGTTTTGGTTATTTTTCTCCATCATATTAGTATTAGTAGTTAGAGTCTATAAGGGTATGGGTCATTGTCAGAGATATAGTATTTTGAATGAAAAATTGGAAAATGAATCCATTGAGTATGCAAATATGTGGTATACAATAATCTTCCCACTCTCATCCAGAACAATGCCTTGACATTACCTTCGCCCCAAGTAAGACACAATTAGAAGAGTAGAGTTAAAAGTTCTGTGAATACATATCTGGAATAGAAAATGCTCAGGAGTTCACAAACTTGGATGTGGTAGAGGAGTTTCCAAAAGTAAAGAACAGTGTTGATCTCCCAAGCTGATCTTTCATTAAAATTGGGAGTCATCTTGCCACAAAGCCATGAAAAAATAATTTTTCTTTACTATAAATTACTGCAAATTCTGAACCTACTTGGAATTCCTGCCCATGCCTTGAACTCACCCATGTCTGGCTTTCCAACCAGATTGCACCCCTCTCTGAAACTTTAGTGACACCTGATAAATTTTGGACTTCCCTGGCCAGACAACGACCCTCTCTGATGCTCTAATGGTCCTCATAATTTCTGATGCTGGGGCCATCAAAAAAAAAATGTATACTACAATTACTGTGATGCTTGTCAAAGTTCTGTTTTCTCTAACTCCCCTTTTGTGTAACTTTCTGGGCTATAAAGCTGGGCTGTAGGAAAGGTGGGGATGCTGACTTGTTCCCGCTGTTTTAAGAGTAAGAGGCAACCCACCCGGTTGAAATAATAAGCTGCCTTAATTTGATTTTAATTGGACTCAGTGGTCTTTTCTCACATCATGGTCTAACATTTTGGAGTTCCCCAGTGAGATGACCCGACCAGATCACAAGACCAGACTGCTGGAAATTCTGAAGCTGGCCTTTCCTCCAGGGCTCCGGGCTGGAGAGCCAAGTTCCAAGGCTTTGGAGTGAGCCTTCAGTCCGGGGAGCACTACAGTGAACCATCGCACTAAAACTATTAGCAAGCACCTGGTGAATCAGGCCTCCATAGGTAAGTGATGCCTTTATAACAACTGATATCTGGTTAAGGGAGATCTCTTTTGATGACAGAGAGGTGGCCTGGGAAGGGTCACATATACTCCTGTCCGGGACAGTAATAAGAATCATTCTGTCCTCTGTTCTGATCTGTAGGAAATTTCTCTGAAAAGGTACAGAGGTGCCAATGGGCACACAGGAGCTCCTTCCCCGGAGCTTTAGCAAGTCGTTGCATTGCTCCTCTGGTTTTCTGTTTCTTCGCCGTTTTTCTGTTTCTTTGTGTTTTTTTCTGTGTTCTGTATGTTTTTCGTTTGTTTGTTTTTGTGCGTTTTGTTGTGTGATTTCTGTGGTAAGAACTTAAGGATATTGGAAGTGAAAATGGGTAATAAAGCAAGTAAGCCTGACACCCCTTTGTACTGTGTTTTAAGAAACTGTGATGAACTTTACGCCCCCTTTGTTAAGCAGGATGAGAGAAGCCCCTAGCTGGCTGCCTGAAGCACATCCAGTACAGAGGGCAATGCCTGCTGGTGACCTAAGAACTGAGTATCTCTTAGGTTAAAAAGTGAAACTACTTTAAAACCTCTTGTCCCTCCAGATCAAGAGAGTCACAACCTTTGGGCTGAGTCCCCTGTGTTTCTCCTTTGTAAGCAAAGCAGTAAACCTCCCATTTTCTTTTTCTCAAACCCTGTCCTCATTATTAAATTGGTATTAATTGGCTTCAACGTCAGGAACCAAAATTTAAGTTACAAATTTTGATACCCTCCCCCCGACCCCGGCACTTTTTGAGAGCTGACTACTGAAATGTAAGGAGACGGAGCGTGCTTGGGGTGGAACCGAACCAGAGGAGGTAATCCTGTAAGTAAAAGGAGGGACTGAGGGACTCCTAGCAGTTGCCAAAGCCCTGTTACTTCAGGGAATTCCCTCCTTCCTTCCCTGCACTGTAAGGATTATGCCACCTCTGTCTTATTAAAAAAAAAAGAGAAAAAGAAAAAGGGGACACTAAATGCAGTAAAGTCACCATGGAGATCCTTGATATTACATTTCAGGTTGCCCCTCTGTGAAAACATCTGATCCCCTTTTGGAGACATCTATTGTGCTACAGGTGTAGGAGATTTTTCTCTTATCTGCTCTGTTTTAAAGGCTTCTGTCTGTCAGCCATAGTCTGGAACTCCTTTCTATCTTTCTTGTGTCTTTGTTTCTGGCCCTTTAAGACATGTGCAATAATGTGTTGATATTATAAATTGTTTCTCGGGAATGATCTTAGCTCAATGTGTGTCTAAATGATGACGTTTTATTGTAACAATCTGGTATCTGAATGGGTTTTTGAAGCATTGCACAATCTTGCAGTTAAAAGTCGGGTTTAGATAATTGTTTAGTTTATGATTTCAGATAATTCATGCCAGAGAACTTAAATACTTAGGATGGAATACTAAAGAACTCTACTTCCAAGTTGGCAAGTAACTTCCCAAACATTTGGTCTTATTTTTCACCAGTTTTGAATTGGGTAGACTGGGAAAATGTCACAGTGTGTACCAGTGCATTAATTTGGACAAGGGTAGTAAATCATAGTATGGTATCTGTTGACAAAACAAGATGTAAAGATATAAAATTTGTGAATTTTATCTTAAAATTGTATCATAATTTTCAACATCCAAACCTGAAAATTATGGTTAAAATGCCTTAGGCCTGAGGTGTCTGCTCAGAACATCAGTTTTTCCCTGCTCATTTTATACCTGAGCCAGGACTAATGTTGAAATGCAAATGAAAGAAGCCTGCAAGCTCAGTAGGAGACTGATCAGAGGCCTAAGGGGGGGGGGAGAAAAAATTACATTGTATGATATTTACTAATAACTACCCAGTCATTTTTTCTAGGACTCTTATTTTTTTCCTTAGATTCTGTATTTTCTTTTTGAGCTCATGATTTTGATCCTACAGACCTAGGTTAATATTTTTCTGATCAATTCTATCTTTCACAAACAATGGAGTTTTTGAAACATTGCAATGGAGATTTCACCTGCGAAAAGCTACAAGGCCTTTACTATTATTACGTGTGCACCCTTTTGTTCTGTGTTGTATGTCTATATATACATATGTCCGTATATCATATATATTATATACAAATTAACATATATAAGGAGCGCTCTTAAAAAAAGGAGCACTCACAAAAACAAACTTTAAAAAGTGGATCCAAAGATTTTTAATTCACGTGATTTAAATGGTTCACTTTAAATTGGATAAACTGATAAAAATAAATGTCTTTAAATTTAAGCTTACAAGTTTTTCTAGGTGTACAAAAATTAATAAAATATTAATGTCGACAAAAGGTCTAATATGCCTTGGTTCTAGGACTTTTCCTTCAACAAAAAAATGGTCAACACTGTTCAATTCTTTGTATAATATTTTGATAAAAAAGTAAAGTAAATTTGATTTGGGATTACTCATTCATTAGTACTTTTGTTTGATATCTGATTGATATACTAAGGTCTGTGTAAGTTTGTTCTAAAGTATGTATAAGATTGTAAAAATCAGTCATGTGTTAAAGAGACAAAAATTTCTTAAAACATAAGTTTACCCATAACATTGTGTTTATTAAGTTTTATTTTTCTAGAGCAAGCAACCATAAAAATTAAATTACTGATTAAATAAGATCTGTTATTTTAGAGCACTGTACAGCCATTTTGTTTAAAAGCTAAACTTGGTTAATGTAGAAATAACAGTGCAATTGTGATGCTATTAATAATCTCATATCTTCCAGGAATACAATTCTTTAAGGTAGAAAATTTAAAAGATCATTATATCAAGCTGGTGCTCTGAAGTTGTATGGTAAAAAAATATATATATATATTGGGGATTTATTTACCTGTTATCAATAAGATATGTAAACTTTTATGTTAGTTTTTACATTGTGGAACAATTTAAATGTATTTTTAAGTTAATGAGAGCCTAATCTATGTAAAGGTTAAAACTTTTAGCCTTTCTTTAATTCATGTTTTAAATGTTATATCATATGGTGTTAGCTAATGTTCATGTGACCTCAAACAATTAATGTAAACTTTGTAAAATGATATTTAAAAAACAAAGATCATTTTTGGAACTAAAACACTTAAGATTTATAAAGAGCCCTGCCTTACTTAAGATAAGGTTCTGTGTCCCAACTTACTACATGTGAGAATAAAAGTAGTAGGTCACATGTTATTTCATTTAAAGTTATGTTCAAAAGTTGTTTTTTTTTTTCCTGTCAAGATTACTAGGATCTCAAACAGGGGATATAATGTATAACTCAACCAAAAAATTCAGGGTAGCTATTACACGAACTTAGTATATTACTCTTGTTAATTTTATTTTTTCATTTCCTTATAAGTGATCTAATGATTCCCTGTTGGTGTTTTACAGAAGTGTGGCTTTAAGAACACAACATGGGTTAATTTAAGATAATTAGTCATCACCTACAAGACAGACAGAAAAATACAGATCCCAATTCATAAAAAGATAAATAATTTTAAATTATAGACATTAAAGCCTAGTGCTCTTAATATAAGGCTGCTAAAATTTATTTGCTGGGTGTTTAAGATTAGGATTTAAAATTAAAGTTAAATGAAAAGGATGAAGAAAACCAATATTTGGCTCTTGCCCTCTGAGTCAGTCTGTATCCAAGGAACAAGGGACTTCTCTAAAGAGCTTTGCAACTCTGAGCCACATAACCTCCTGATTAAAGAGATTAATAAGACCACTGGAGAACAGAAAGCCAATCAGTGCATTTTCTATGAAGAAGACAGTCATCAGAGAAGGGAAACATCACTGATGCTTCCGAGGGAAGCCACATGGTCAAGCAAAACCTGGACACACCTAGCGAAAATGGCACTAGCAGAACTGAGAAGCTGCTCTCAAGTTTCCCCAGGAATGACTCCTGTAAAAGATCAGCTGACTGTTGAAAACAGATAGAAACAAAAGTCAGTTTGACTGCTTCATCTTAAACATTTAGCAGAGACAGTTAAAACCAAAATACAGCCATTCCTGGGCATTTAAAATAATAATAGTAATAATAATATTTTAAGGTATACATTTTATGTTAGCCTCCCAAAATAAATAAGACTGGAGGCTACAAAGAAGGGTTCTCAGACAGGAATGCCTGATAACTATAAAAAGAGACTATCAAGAGGAGCTGCCAGAGGCAGAAGTTTTTAGTTTAAGGCCTACAGATATTCCTAACCTACACAGGTAACCTTGGTGTTTGCTAGTACAATTATCCAGCCTTGAGTAACAGAATTAAGGGTTTCTCTATTAGACACAGAGGTCATACTAGTAAAAGGATTTTGCAAGATCAGATGATATTAAATTATTAAACTGTATCTTATTGGGAGGGACAACTGTAACCCTAAATGTTAAATATTAAGTTGACAGTCCTGATAACTGGGGATATTTAAGACTGGTGTGGGAACTTCTATACAGTGACATCTTCCAGCTGCTGCAACATTTATTCAGTACTCAGGTATTTTGTTTCTCTCATAGAAGAACCCATCACCAGATGACGTTACAACCTGTACTTCCCCAAACAGACTTCAAACCGAACTGACTTCTAAAAGGCAACTCATGTCTCTCAGGCCGTGCCCCATCACGTCACCCTCTCTTAGCTCAGAAAAAGCGAAAATGAGTGAGGCCTCTCTTCTGACAACAATAGAGCCAAAATTAAATAGACTACCAATATAAGTAATTAATTAAGTCAGGTAAAATCAGGGAGACTGGTTTTGGGTGAGTTCAAAAAATTGGGAGACTTTTACCTGAGGGATTAAATTTCCCTCAGTGCTCTTCCCCTACCCTATCAAAGATTTGAAAGGGACATATTAGAAAATGAGGGAATGATAGACCCAACCTGATCTTTGATTAAAATTGGGAGCCATCTTGCCACAAAGCCATGTAAAGATAATTTTGGCTTAACTATAAATTACAGCAAATTCTGAACCTGCTTGGAATGCCTGCCTGTGCCTTGAACTCACCCATGCCTGGCTCTCTGACCAGATAACAGCCCTCTCTGAATCTTTATTGACACCTCATAAATACTGGCCTTCCCTGGCCAGATGAAACTCTCTGAGGCTCTAATGGTCCTCATAAATTCTGATGTTGGGGCCAGAAAAAAAAATTGTAAACTATCATTAGTGTGATGCTTGTCAGAGTTCTGTTATCTGTAACCACTCTTTTGTGTAACATTCTTGGCTATAAAGCCGGGCTGTAGAAAAGGTGGGGTTGCTCTCTTGTTCCCACCGTTTTGGGAGGGAGAGGCAGCCCGGGCGGTGGAAATAATAAGTTTGCTTTAATTTGATTTTAATTGGAGTCAGTGGTCTTTTCTTGCGTCCTGGTCTAAAAGGTAAACACTCCACAAACATGGAACTCTGCCAGCCTAAAGATTACTTGAGAAACTGCCTCTGAGGTTGGGCACTTGACATATATGTTGTTGACAGGAGCTTTAGCTTCCATTCTAATGAGAGCATCAAAGCAGGGTCTGCATCTATGTGACCTGGAGGACATTGTTTCTTCTTTTCCAAAGAACATGAGGCAGCAGTGCCCACTTCTCTATTGTAGGTAAACTGTGGCCACTGAAAGCCAAGTGTCTCCGCATGTGGACTGTGAAGCCATTTGGTCATCCTCCACTTTTCATGGTGTTTCTTGCTGCTGCACTGGGAGTTTCGTGTTTGCTTCACAAAATACAAGGATTTCAACTGGGACACAGTGCTGGAGGGACTCCTGTCACGTGTGGTGGGTCAGGGTCTGCAGAACAATGCACCAACCAGGCTTCTATCCCACATAGCTTGCCCCCTTGATCATAGCAACCTGATTCTGAACATTGCCCTTAAACATCTCCATATAACAAGATGCCTTTTATGGAGAGGTTTCAGACATATACGTGATTCCTGTCTGCACCATGTCAGCCACAAGCCATTTGGAAGTCAATGGCAGATCCACATGGCCCGACCAGAGATGTTTTATCACACACCTTCACACCACAGCTCTATGCCCACTACACAGCAGGCTCCAACATACTGGTATCTCTGTTCTACACCATTTTCATGAAACCCAGTAAATCAAGGCATTCTCTGGTATACTCATGATCAGCAACAGGACATCCAAAGATTCTCCAGGGCCACCTGGTCATGGGAATTTCAAAAATTTCATGGTATTTATCCAGCCATTTTTCAAGGATGGAGTTGGAGAAACTGTGGGATTTAATGCATTCAGGAACCATTAAATTTTGAGGAAGCACATTTCAAGGAAAGCTCTGGTGAACTCTCAGAGGCAAGGCTTCCCAAAGAGGTGTCAAAAGGACACATGAAGCCAGGCCCATTGAGGTCTGCAATGTGAGGTCCATGTATGTTTTGACCCTCAACTATGGCTGCCAAATATTTCAGAATAAAATCATGTGATAACCGGGCTGAGTTTTACAGTGCTCTTTGGAAAGCCACCCTTTTCTTAGATCTCAGTTTCCAAGGGTGACTCTCATCCATGGCCACCTAAAATCCAAACACAATTCATGGCAATACTTCTCTGAGGTCAGTTCCATTACTCAGTCTCTAAGGGGAATCACACCAGAGTTCAAGCCCAGGTGGACCCAGGCATCTTTTCCAACCACCACACAACTGACCACAATTAAAACCAAAACACTCCCACATGGCCCTCATCTTCTTCCACATATACACTCATCATTACCTCTGGCTGGAAGTTTCCATGAGGGGCGTAGCCCAAGACACTGTGCAAAATAAGCACACTTGCACCTCATTTGCCTAAAGTCAGGGTGGCCTGGACACCATTCCTCTGAAGAAAGAGTGATCAATTAGGCCTGCTCTATAACTGCTCCACTTCTCCAATTTGAGGCCTACTGACTGTCTGGATTAGATTCTTTATGAGAATTGGTGTCATGAGAAAAACCAAGCACCTATCGACTAGCCTCTGCAGGGCTTTGAAGAACTCATTTGACCCAAAGGATCCCTATTCTCACTTGATGGAGGTCAGAAAGGTTACAAAGGATGGCGAGAGACTTCATCCACATGACTGCTCTTTTGGCCATTTTTGTTTTGAATGCACACTTGGAAACTTTCTTTAGATCCATCAGGTGCTGACAATCTAAGCCACTGCCTCATACAGGACCAAGAGGCTGATTCAGCAACATCCCTTTCTAAAGCAGTTAAGCAAAGAGCCACAGGTGATGCCCATTCATTTCCATTTGAAAACTGTTTTCTTCAGGCTTCACAAAGGGGTGGCCTGAGGCAAAGACCTTCCTGACATTCAGCACATCAGAACAATAGGTAAGCAAAAGGCCCAAAGCAGTGTTTCTCCACTGAGACTTTACTGGTCACACAGAATTCTTAGTTTTCTGAGATGCTCCCATTCCCTTCAGCTATCAAGTACATGACCATGTCACAGAGCTTGGAGGTGGTATATATTTTGGAAACAAAACCTTGAGGCTATTATGGAGAGTGGCCAGTATTCAGGAAGAAAAGAGGAACTTAAGAAGATAGTAGGTGTTGCCCATCCATAAGGCAAGCCACTCTCCATTCTTAAATTGGGCAGGATGAATTCTGGGAAGCTTTCTACTAGACTGGACACAACCATTGATGCGTTCGCTTTTCAAATGTCTACAACCATGGATACAGTGGGATACACAGACATAGAAACACTCATGTTGTCAAACAAATTTCTAGAAACATTCCACTCCAAACAAAGAAACCGCCTTATTCTCAGAACATGAGACTAAACCACAAACTCACAGGGACACCCACAACGGCACCTCTTTCCCCCAAGTATGTCTGTGACTATCCTCAGTGTCCTCTGACTGGTGGGCCATACTATGTTCCCCGAAATGGCCTTTTCTCTCTCAGATCTGGTCTTCTTTGACAACTCTTTGAAGTTGTCAGGAGCCATGGTTGAGCCACTACCTGCTTTCTCAGAAATGGCCCCTATTCAGACCTCTCCTGACATTTGGCCATCATCACGTAAGTAGGTACCACGAAAGACTGACTCTGTCCTTGGTAAGTCCAAACAATTGAGACCACTGGGACTGGGACTGGGACTGGGACTGCTCTGGGTGCCTGGCTTCCTGGATCCCTAGTTCAGAGAGTTCCATCACCAAGGAAGTGTGGTAGGTCACTTCCTTCAGGAACTGAATGAGGTCACTGCCTTGGCAAACACTGTGTCCTAACAGTTGCTTCCAAGGGTCCCATGAGATGGAGTCTTTCAATACTTCCTGTGACACTTACACAAGTTAGAATGGTATATCAACCACAGGCACCCGGGAACAGCTCTCTGCACAGGCCTGGTTTGGTCCATTTAATCTACATTAAGAAGAAAGAGGCTGATTCAGACACATCCCTTCATCCTGACCAGGTTGTTTGACATGGAAGTTGACTTTTGCTCTCTCACGTCCTTCATAGGTGCCTACATCTTCTTCAGGGATGATTTCTGCATGGAACTTTGAGGTTCTCAGAAGGTGGAAGATCGCCTAAATTTCTGACCAACAATTTCCCTGTTCTTCAAATAACAACACAAAAACATGATTAGCACATACATTGGCGGGAACAGGTCGGGCAGCGGGTGATTGGTCAGCCCTGAGAAAGGGTATACATTTAAACTGATTGGTTGAAGCCCTGAGATGTATACGTGCTGAGCTGCACGGTTTCTGGAAAGGGGTTGTTTTGTAACTAGGTGGTCAGGGAAGATTTCAACACACATCTAATGGGCAGTTACGGGAATTGTCTTAACTGCCACAGGAATTTAAGGTTCTGAGTGCAGCTTGGAAACTTTACAAAACCTGGTTCTTTAAGTTTCAATTTCAATTTCTTTTATTCTTTCATTTTCCACTCCTTTTTCTGACTACTTTTAATCTTAAAAGTAATGAATCATAATTATTGCGGTTTCTCACATTTTATTTCTGCCAGTGAAGCGTATTTCTGTCTGATTACCATGAGTTTTTTTCTGGCCAATCTGAACCTGGAGAAAGGAAACTATGCGGTTTAGCAAACAAGGTCCCATAGTTAGCAACACGGTAAGGATGATCAGGGGTCCAGTTAAGTCTGATAGAAGTGTAGTTAACCAGGGGGACTGGGTAAACCATGACTCAAACCACGCTTGTTGAATCTTCCTTTCTCTCTGGCGCTTTTCAAGGCATTTGCTCAATTTACTCATGGATTCTTTTACAACTCCATTGTGGTCAGCATAAAAACAACATTCTTCTCTCAGTAAAGCACAGAGGCCCCCCTCCCTCATGAAGAAGAGGTCTAATCCTCGCCTGTACTGTAAAACAACTTCAGAGAGAGAGGTTAAGGATTCCTGCAAAACTGTGATGGATGTCTCTAATGCCTTCAAGTCTTGATCTATTGCTGTTTCTAATCGAGCCATTTGTTGTGACCCACAGATCATAGCAGCTGTTTCCGTACCCACTCCTGCAGCAGCTCCTATCCCCAATAGGATGTCTAGAGTAAAGGACACTGGCTCCCGGCAAAATCAGGTTGTTTGTCCCGCTAGTAGACCTTCAAATGATTCTGCATCATTATAGAGCACCCTGGGGAGTATCTGCACCATTACACAATAATTTACAGAGCTGTCCAACACCTGGGCTGAAATGCAAGGAATTATGACTGTGTGGAGTTCAGTTCCATAAAGGTTTCTTTAATTAGTTCCCGGGGGGGGGGGAGTCAGCTGTATTCTGGACGGGGGAAGTAGGCAAAGACAGAAACCAGAAAGTATGAGATGGTAGAGGGGTTCTGGTAGATCTAGGCATGTGAGATTTAGGAGGCTTAATTACTGGCCTGAGGGGATTGAGCGCTATTGCTGTGGGATTTTCTATCTTTTTAAGCCGGATGGTGAACCAGAGACCAAAATCATAACCAGGACCATAAATATAGAATCGCATTCCCCAAGTATTTCCCTTAGGCCATGTTGTTCTGAGGTAGCCCCTTCCTTTGGAAGTGAAAGTTATATTGAGGGGGTAACATAGACTATTCTTTCCACAGCGACTTTTTGACACCACTTGGCTAGTGGCACATTTCTTGGGATCAATCCAGGTGTCATTTGGTCCTACCTGAATCATACTGTCTGGGGAGTTTGAGTTCCACCATGCAGCTCCCGTTTGTTCACAACCCCAAAATGTACAATAGAAGTCACTGGGTCCTCCACAGGTTTGGGCCTGTTTGCGACTTTGGAAATCAGCTGGGCACACATAAAAATCAAGACTGGCTAGTTTACACCTGAGCTTGGAAAGATGACATCCATAATTCATGGGGTAACGTGGTCTATGTTGCCCTGGTTTTGGGTTTGAGTGGGATCTAAGTGGGGTCCTCTATGTCAGGGAGATCCCATCAGAGAGGCCAATGGCAAGCTGACAAATGTCCAGGTGGAGAGTGGCCACCAAGTCCATAAGGGGGCTGTATGTGAAATAGACCACAATACTTTCCAGTAGGATTTATAACTTGCCATTGTTGCTGAACAGGCTGATGGGGATTAGGACTGCTGGTGGTCAAAGGAAGAATACATAGCCCTTCCCATACGACAGACATGCAACTTGAGAGGGTTACCAGTCTGTTCCAGTTTCCAGCCGGAGTCTGGATAGGGTGCAGGCTTGAGATGTGAGGCATGTATCCAGGAAGTGATCCCATCCACTTTCACCACTGTAGGTGTTATAAGAAGCACCTGGTATGGTCCTTTCCTGTGGGGTTCCAGGAATGACACCTGATGCCGGCTCACATAGACGAAGTCTCCCACTTGATATCCATGTGGAGTTCCCTTGTCTCCAGGCTGATAAGAAATGGCCATCTGTTTCCACAGGTATCGCTGGGTGCTGGGTTTGTTCAAGGGCTTTAAGTCTGTCAAGAAAGGGGGTGTGAAAGTAATCATTAAGTCTCAGAGTTGGTGTTAGGTCCCTTACTGGAGGAGGGGCACCACAGAAAATTTCATAAGGGGTGAGGTTACACAAAGAGGCAGAGGGGGTATTTCTTGCATGAAACAGTGCATAAGGTAGGAGCATAGTCCAATTTTTTATGCTGGTCTCCAGGCTTAATTTCGTTAAGGTCTCCTTGATGGTTCTATTCATCCTTTCTACCTGTTCTGAGCTCTGGGGTCTATAAGCACAATGTAACTTCCAATTAATCCCCAGGGTCCTGGCGAATCCCTGACTTACCTGGGCCATGAATGCCGGTCTGTTGTCAGACCCTATTACCTTAGGCAGGCTGAACTTTGGAAAATGTCTTCTAGCATCTTTTTGACCACCATCTGAGCCATTTCTTTATTCATGGGGAAGGCTTCGACCCATCCTGAAAAAAGTATCTACAAAGACTAGGAGATATTTAAGTCCATACCTTGCTGGCTTAATTTCAGTAAAGTCCACTTCCCAGCATTGTCCTGGCCTGGTTCCTCGTAAGTGCTTCCCTGCAGGAAGCTCGGATGGGTAAGTATTAACTAATTGGCAGACTTGACAAGCTCTAGTCACCTGCTCAGCTATTTCTTTCCTCTGTGAGTCAGTCAATAATAAGTCCTTTCTTCGGTCCTTTGAGAGTGCCTATAACCTCCTTGAGCCTAAGTGGGTGAGCTGGTGTAAGTCTTCGACATAAAGGTAGGCTTTTTGAAATTGTAAACTTGGCTCTGTAGGGCCCCAGAGTTCTGTATCTGTCTCCTCAGATGATATGTTGCCTGAATGTTCCGGGGCTGCCAAGTCTCCTGATTGTTGTTCCCCCCCGGTGTGAAAAAAGTTAACAGAGTCACTCCGTTTAGGTCTGCCAATTAAGCTTCCTCATCTGTCCTTCTCTTTCCAACCGCCACGGTGTCATTTCCCTTCTGATTCCCTGGGCAGTGCCCTATAGCTAGTTCCTTAGGGCCCTGCACTGCTGAGAGAAGGTGGAGGATCTCATCTTTGTTCTTTATTTCTTTCCCGGAAGAGGTTAATAGCCCCTTTTTGCTGGCAAATAGACCTGTACACATGAGCAGTGGCAAATGCATAGTGGCTATCAGTGTATATGGTGGCCTTTTTGCCTGTTGCTAGTACCAATGCTTTCATAAAGGCAATCAGTTCTGCTTTTTGTACTGATGTCCCTTCTGGAATACCAAAGGACCAGATGACATTAGTTTTGCTAACTACTGCTGCTCCAGCCCGCTGCTTACCATCTTGGAGGAAGCTGCTGCCATCCGTAAACCATACGACTTCAGGGCGATGCAGTGGCTAATCCTTCAAGTCTCGTCGTATACTGGTTTCCTCTGCCAGTATGTGTTGACTCTCATGAGCAACGGGCCCTGATGATACTTCTGGCAGCAGTGTAGCTGGGTTGAGTGGAGCAGGGGGTGCCAGCGTTATTCTGTCTTTGTCAAGCAAGAGGCTATGGTAGTGTTTAATTCTGGAGTTTGATAGCCACCTCTCTGGAGGCTGACAGATGATGCTCTCCAGGGCATGGGGGGCTATAATGGTGAGCTTCTGTCCCAACATTCATTCATGAGCATCTTTTATTAGAAGGGCTGCCACTGCTATAGCTCTTAAGCAATGGCGCCACCCGCTAGCCACTGGGTCCAGTTTATTTAATTAGAATGCTACCGGCCTTTTCCAAGGTCACAAATTCTGAGTGAGCATTACCCGTGCTATTCCTTTCTTTTCTTCTATGTAGAGAATGAAGGTTTTTTCTACATCTAGGAGTTCTAAGGCCGGAGCAGATAGCAGCGCCTTTTTTTCACATTATCAAAAGCTTGTTGGTGCTCAGGGGTCCATTTGAAGTGGGCATCCCCCTTTATCAGTGGGTATAAATGGGCAGCCAGAGATGCGAACCCAGAAATCCATTACCTGCAAAAGCCGGCAGTTCCAAGAAACTCTCTGAGTTGTCTCTTATTAGATGAAGGCGATACCTGCACAACGGTTTGTTTTCTGGGCTCAGTGAGCCATCATTTGCCACCCTTAAGAGAATAACCCAGGAAGATTACTTCTTGCTGATAAATTTGGGCCTTTTGGTAGAAGCCCTATATCCATGCCGAGCAAGCTCGGATTTTAGTGCTTGGGTCCCAGACTCATAGTTCTCCTTGGTGTCGGCTCCCAGTAGCAGATCATCCACATATTGGAGTAGGGTGACTTCGGAGTGTGCAGTTCTGAAGACGTTGAGGTCCCTGTGGAGGACTTCATCAATGTGAGTGGCGGAGATTTTGAACCCCTGTGGGAGTCTAGTCCAGTTTAGTTGGCCAGATGTTCCAGTTTCTGGGTCTATCCACTCGAAAGGAAACATTAACTGACTGTCCTTATGTATGGGCAAGCAGAAGTAAGCGTCTTTTAAGTCCAGCACAGTTTACCATTCCCGCTCTGGATTCAGAGTGCTAAGCAAATGATATGGATTGGGTACTGTGGGGTGAATGTCCCGCACTCTGGGGTTGATCTCTCTTAGGTCTTGAACAGGACCATAGTCCGCAGTTCCTGGCCTTCTTACTGGTAGCACGGGGAAATTCCAGGCTGATTGACAGGGCCTTAGCACCCGAAGAGCCAGGTATTTCTGAAGATGGGGCCTTATCCCATCCTATGCTTCTTTGCTTAGAGGATATTGTTTAACACTGATTGGAGAGGCAGAGGCTTTTAATTCTACTACTATTGGACGTTGTTTTATGGGTAGACCTGACCCAGCAGTTTCTGCCCAGGCATTAGGATAATCTTTTATCCATTTCTGTGGTAGTTTGCCTGTTTTATCATTCCTAGGGTGAGCGAAGTGTTGATGTTCATCTTCTACGGACATAGTCAAAGCTGTGACTATGGGAGTTTTTACTGAAGACTTTGGAAGTTTCACTTGGGGACCATCAGGCTTAAATGTTATTCTAGCCCGGAGTTTGGTAAGCAGATCCCTTCCCATCAATGGGGCTGTGTATTCTGGGATTACTAGGATAGAGTGGTGGACTTTTCCCTTTCCTAGGTCCATAATCCTCTTATTTGTCCATGTCCGATATATACTGCAATTAGCCCATTGAACTATAGACCATTTATTTGATAGGTGGCCCAGTGGGGTCTTAAGGGCTGAGTATACTGCTCCTGTATCCACTTCAAAGTTCATTGGAGTCCCCTCCACTTCAAATGTTACCCTGAGCTCGGGGAGGGGATCCGAGCCCCAACTTTCCTAGTCCTCTTCTAGAGTCAGCACGGCCGGCTGTTGCGGCTGCTTCTTTTTGGGGCACTCTTTGGCCCAGTGTCCTTTTTCTTTAGAGTAGGCACATTGATCTGAGGCCAGGGGCAGGCTTTGGCATGGGCCCAGGTATTCCTTCCTGTCTCCCTGCTTTTTAACTTCTGGCATATTTGCTGCTGTGAACAAAACCTTAGCCAGTGCTTTACTCGGCCTTTTGCTCCTTTCATCCTCCTTTTGTTCCCTTTTCTTCTCTCTCCTCTGTTCCCTCTCCTCCTCAGTTTCTCTTTCATAATATACTTTCTCAGCTTCTCTGACTAAGTTTTTTAAAGTCATATGTTGTAATCCATCTAGACGTTGTAACTTTCTCTTAATATCTAGGGCAGCCTGCTCGACAAAGGCCATTGCAACAGATGCCGTTTGGTCCTCTGTCTGAGGATCAAAAGGAGTATATTTCCTATATGCTTCCATAATTCTCTCAAGAAACATAAGGGAGACTCATTAGGCCCTCGGATAATCTCTCTTACCTAGGCCAAATTAGTCAGCCCTCTGACGGCTGCTCGGAGACCCGTTATTACAGCCCGGCGATAAGTGGACAGATGATACCTACCTTCAAAGATGTTGGGTCCCAGTTGGGTTGGTTCATGGGCCTGTAGGGATGGAGAGAGAGCATCAGAGGTGCTTCCAAGTTTCCTATTATCCGTTGCCGGCAGGTTGCTTTAGGTGGCCGAGCTTCCTCCAGGGGAGGAGGGGCTTCTGCTGCAGCGGGGAAGTCCCCTGGAGGGATTGGTTCTGTCCCAATTGCCTCTAGTGGTGGAGAGGCTGAGTCAGCGGCGGGAGGATCATCAGAAACGTGTTGAAGGTTGGGGAGCGAGGGTAGAGGATAAGGAGGGGGAGGAGTGTCCAGTCTTGTGAGTCAGGGAGAAGGGAGGGAAGAGCGGGAGGAGTGAAAGGTTTGAATGATAGGATCGTGAGGGATGGGGTATATTGCTGTTGATCTCGGTGGCCACATGGCACCAGCTGAAAGACAATATCTCTTACTTTTCGGATTAGAGGGAAGTGGAAGTATCCTTCTGGGGGCCATCCGACTCTCAGGATGGGCCATTCTGTAGCACAGAGAGTCTGCCAGGTACAGCGTTTTACTGAAAAAGAAAGATTCTGGGCCCTTGAGCAGACATCAGTCCAATGATCAAGGGTAAGGGACAGAGGCGTGAAATTGCTTTGTCCCATAATGGGAGTTACTCAAACAGGGACAGTGAAGACACAAATGAAACACAGACAAAGAGAAACAGTAAATGTTTAACATGTGTCCAAGAGAAAGATTAGAACTGAGTAACTGGCAAAACCTGATGGATTAGACAATAAAGACAGACAGTAAACTCAACATGGGTTCCTGACAATGAACAAAACTGAGTAGCTGTCAAAACCTGATGGCGTGGCAAACCGAATACTGAAACAAAATATTACCGAGTTGAGGAAACTACTATTCGTCGATTTTCCGAGTCCTCTCGAGTGTCCTCCAGGGATGTGGCCTGTGGCTCTGTGACTCGTCTGTCAGCCACCATTGGAGAGACCTAACGCTCTTCACCAACAGCCACTCAGTCAAGCGCTAACCTGAAACCCAAATCCAGAAAGAGGCACCTTACTTACCCTGAGAGGAGTCTGTTAGGGTCTTTCGTCTGCCGCTACCGGATATCTCACCTAGGGCCTCCAGATGAAAAGGTGGGGCAAACGTCAGAGGAAAAGACCACCAAGAGACTTTCTCATGCAACAGCAAAGGGTATATGGGAGGTCCAGCATGCTGGGGCTCAGAGCTCACTTCAGAGGAGCAAAAAAAAGAGCCCCGAGAAAAACTTGAGCAGAGTTTATATACATTCTTTAGAAAGGGCAGGGATTTTACATGCATCATAGCCTCCATTAGCAAATCATCATATACCACGGGAAAATAAAATAACAACTCAAAAACATGATTAGCGCATTCATTGGTGGGAACAGGTGGGGCAGGGGGTGATTGGTCAGCCCTGAGAAGGGGTACACATTTAAACTGATTGGTTGAAGCCCTGAGATGTATACGTGCTGAGCTGCACGGTTTCTGGGAAGGGGTTGTTAAGTAACAAGGTGATCAGAGAAGATTTCAACACACATCTAATGGGCAGATCCAAGAATTGTCTTAACTGACTCAGGAATTTCAGGTTCTGAGTGCAGCTTGTAAACTTTACAAAACCTGGGTCTTTACATTTCAATTTCAATTTCTTTAATTCTTTCTGAACCTTACAAAGGAAGGCGAGAGACTTCATCCACAATGACTGCTCTTTTGGCCATTTTGGTTTTGGATGCATGCATGGGATCTTTTTTAGACCCATATGGTGATGATATTCTAAGCCACAGCCTCACACAGGGTCAAGAGGCTGATTAAGACACATCCCTTTCCAAAGCAATTACTTCTCTGAGGTCGGTTTCAGAACTTAGTCTCTGAGCAGAATCACACCAGAGTTCAAGCCCAGATGGACCCAGTCATCTCTTCCAACTGCCATACAAATGAACACAATTAAAACCAAAACACTCCCCCAAGGCCCTCATCTTTTTCCATATATACACTCATCATAACCTCTGGCCGGGGGTTTCCATGAATGGCACAGTCCAAGAGAGTGTCCAAAATAAGCTCCCTTGCCCCTCATTTGCCTAACCTCAGTGTGGCCTGGACACCCTTCCAGTGAACCAGAATTCATCACATAGGTCTGCCGTTTATAATGCTCTGGTTTTCCAATTTGAGGCCTACTGACTGTCAGGTATGGATTTTTTATGTGATTTTGGAGTCAAGAGGAAACAGAACCACCTCTGCAGGGCTTGGAAGAACTCATTTGACCCAAAGGATCCCTATTCTCACTTGATGGACGTCAGGAACCTAAGAGAGGAATGCAAGAGACTTCATTCATAATGACTGATCTTTTTGCCATTTTGGTTTTGGATGCACACATTGTATCTTTCTTTAGATCCATCAGATGCTGATAATCTAAGCCACAGCCTCACACAGAGCCAAGAGGCTGATTCAGACACATCCCTTACCAAAGCAATTAAGCAAAGAACCACAGGTGATGCCCATTCGTTTCCATTTTAAAACTGTTTTCTTCAGGCTTCACAAAGGGTGGCCTGAGGCAAAGACCTTCCTGACATTCAGGACAACAAAACAATATGTAAGCAAAATGCCCAAAGCATGGTTTCTTTACTGAGACTTTCCTGGTCACACTGATATCTGAGTTTTCTGAGATGCTCGCCATTCCCTTCAGCTAACCAGTACATGGCCATGTCATAGAGCTTGGAGGTGGTACATATCTTTGACACAAAACTATGAGCCTATTCTGGAGAGTGGCCAGAATTCAGCAAGAAAACAGGAAATTAAGAAGGTTGTAGGTGTTGCACTTCAATAAGGCGAGCCGCAGTCCATTCATAAATTCTGAAGAATGAATGCTGGAAAGCTTTCTACTAGACAGAACACATCTATGAATGCATTCTCTTTGCTAATTTCTACAACCACAGACACACTGGGATACACAGACCTAGAGACACTCACCTAGTCAAAGGACTTTCTAGGAACTGTCCACTCCAAACCAAACAAACAGCCTTTCCTACCTATTCTCAGAACATGAGACAAAACCACAAACTCACAGCCACACTCAAAAAGGCACCTCCTTTCCCCAAGTAAGTCTGTGACTATCCAAAGTGTCCTCTGACTGGTGGGCCATACTATGTTCCGCTGAAATGGCCTGTCCTGTTTCAGATCTGTTCTCCTTGTCCAACTCTGTGAAGTTGTCAGGAGCCTGTGCTGAATTCTACCTTCTGTCTCAGGAAAGCCCATTTTCAGAGTTCTACTTGCATTTTGCCATCCTCAAATTATTAGGTACCAAGAAAGACAGACTCTGTTCTTGTTCAATCCAAACAAGTGAGCCTACTGGGAACGGGACGTGTACTGGCTCTGTGTGCCTGGCTTCCTGGATCACAAGTTCAGAGAGTCATCACCAAAGAAGTGAGGTAGTTCAATTCCTTCCGGAAGGGAATGAGGTCACTGCCTTGGCAACCACTTTGTCCTAACAGTTTCTTCCAAGGGTCCCTTGAGATGGAGGCTGCCCCTACTTCCTGTGACACTTTCAGAAGTTAGAATGGTATATCAACCATAGGCACCCAGGAGAAGCTCTCCACACAGGGTTGGTTTGGTCCATCTTCTTTATATCAAGAGGAGAGAGGCTGATTCAGATACATCCCTTCATCCTGACCAGGTTGTTTGCCATGGAAGATGACTTTTGCTCTCTCAGTTCATTCATAGCTGCCTACATCTTCTCCAGGGATCATTTCTGCATCAACCTTTGAGGTTCTCAGCAGGTGAAAGACACTGGACATTCCTGTATTGTAGACCAACTCTGTCCCTGCTCTTCTGTAAAGTTAGATTGAGGGAAGAGTGTATGGTTAGGGTTAATATCATATTCTATTTGGGTTAGGAATCATTCTGCGGGACAAATAATGGTATTGGGGTACCTGCGATATATATAGAATATATAGGTGAAATATAAGTATGAAACCAGAAATCTAGGTACAATATGAAGCCAGAAGGGCATTCTGCCCTTTAGTGGAATACTTAGCTTTGAATTATGTTCTGCACAGATGTCTCAGATAAATCAATATGCAATGGCATAGGACCTTGTATCTTGGATGATTGAATGTCCAAGAGAACATCCAGTCAAAAACGAATAGTCGGTAGGATTAGGAAATAGTAAGTAGGTTTAGAAAAAAAGAGTGAGTATAGGAATTGGACAAGATGTTCATTAACAATAGGGTTTCGGGTAGAGACTGAAAGTAAATATGAGCACATATGAAGAGTCAGTCACAATGATGAACTGGGGAAAAATATGTAGGAAAGCAGATATCAATAGAGACATTAGGAAATCAGGCAAAGTATAATGTGAGTGATAGGATTAGACATTTTCAACATGGTTGAGGTTGAATATATAATCTTAGGAAGAAAGAAATATGTAGTCACCAATAGGATTGACATTTGAGAGCATTAGGCAACCTGGGCATGGTTGTTTTTAGTAATCCATGCTAACTTTCCATTTTGCTTTGGTGAAAGGTTAACAAAATAGGTATTTTTCACTTGCTGTTTTTTTTTATGCTTAACAAAACACTGTTGAAATCTTGAGAACTGTTTGCTAATTTTCTTCCCAGAATGTGCTGTCCCCAACTGCCAAACTGCAGAATGTACTCCCTCACCCGGTTGCACACAAACTGCCCACTCGCCCTGACCCATCAATAAATTTCCCTGCCTGCCCTCTCCAAGGAAAATATATAAGCTCTGTTTAAGTTGTTCTCAGGGCTCTCTGCTCTATTCAAGTGAGCTCTGAGCCCCAGCATGCTGGAACCCCAATAAACACTTTGCTGTTGCTGAGTGAAAATGGTATACTGTTCTGTACTTAAAAGATTCTTTCTCTTGCTTGCCTCTGCATAAAGATAGTCAGTTGCTGTTTGCTTTCGAGTCGGTAGATCCAGATACCAGAACATCTGGTAAACTAACTTGGACTAGACTCCCACAGGTGTTCAAAAACTCCCCCAATCTCTTTGATGAAGCCCTCCACAGAGATCTCAACAACTTCAGAATTACGCACCCTGAAGTCACCCTGCTTCAAAATGTGGATGTCCTGCGACTGGCAGCCAAAAACAAGAAAAACTGTGAGTCTGGGACCCAAGCACTATTATCCGAGCTTGCTCAAGTGGGGTATAGAGCTTCTATCAAAAAGGCCCAAATTTGCCAGCAAGAAGAAATCTTCCTCGAGTATTCCCTTAGGGGCGGTAAATAATGGCTCACTGAGTCCAGAAAACAAACAGTTGTGCAGATACCATCCCCATCTAGCAGGAGACAACACAGAGAGTTTCTTGGGACTGCTGGCTTTTCAGGTTTTGGATACCTGTGTTTGTGTTCTTAGCTGCTCCTTTATACCCGTTGTTAAATGAGGATGCCCAATTCCAATGGACCCTTGAGCACCAGCAAGCTTTTTATAACATTTAAGAACACTGACACTGAACTCCTCAACTTCACTGAGCCCAGCCTGCAATTTCAGAAAGCCCTACACTACGTTAAAAATGTACATCAACTTACTCACCTTGGTTCAAAGAAACTCCAGGCATTCCTGAAGGATCAGGAACAGAGATTTCGACTAACTCACTCACAGTGAAAGGAAATAACTGAACGGGTAACAAAAGCCTGTCGGTTTTGTCAATTGGTTAATGCTTACACTTCCAAGCTTCCTGCAGAAAAGCACCTACGAGGAACCAGACCAGGACAATTCTGGAAAGTGGACTTCACTGAAATTAAGCCAGCAAGGTATGGACTTAAATATCTCTTAGTCTTTGTAGATACATTTTCAGGATGGATTGAATCCTTTCTCACAAAAAAAAAAAAGAAAAAAAAAACAATGGCTCAAATGGTGGTCAAGTAGATCCTGAAAGATATTTTTCCAAGACACGGCCTGCCAAAGGTAATAGGGTCTGTTAATTGAACAGTGTTCATGGCCCAGGTGAGTCAGAGCTTAGCCAGAACCCTGGGGATTAATTGGAAGTTACATTGCGCATATAGACCCCAGAGCTCAGGACAGGAAAAAAAAAATAGAACCATTAAGAGACCTTAAGGAACTTAAGCTTACAGACCGGCATAAAAGATTAGATTATGCTCCTGCCTTATGCACTGTTTTATGCAAGAAATACTCCCTCTGTTTATTTGTGTAACCACTCCCCCTGTGAAATTCTCTGTGGTGCCCCTCCTCCAGTAAGGGACCTAACCCCAACTCTAAGACCTAACGATCCCTTCCACACCCCCTTGCTTGAAAGACTTAAATCTCTTGAAAGAACTCAATGATACATGTGGAAACAGCTGACAACTGCCTTCCAACCTGGGGACAAGGGGACTCCACATCGATATCAAGTAAGGGACTTCATCTACATAAGACAACATCAGGTATCATCCCTGGAACCCCGCTGAAAAGGATCATACCAGGTGCTACTTATAACACCTACAGTGGTAAAAGTAGACAAGAACACTTCCTGGATCCATGCCTCTCATCTCTAGCCTGCACCCTGTCCAGACTCTGGCTGGAAACTGGGAAAGACTGGTAACCCTTTCAAATTGCATATTCGCCATGTGGATAAGGCTATAGACTCTCCCCTTGGCCACCAGTAGACCTAATGCTCATCAGCCCGTTCAGCAGCGATGGCTTATCAAATATCCTACTAGACAAGAAGTATGCTCTATCTCGCATACAGCTCCCTAAGGGATCTTGTGGCCATCTCTCCCCAGACATTTGTTAGCTGGCTATACGTCTTTCCTATTAGGATATCCCTGATGAAGAGATCCCACTAAAATTCCATTAAATCCCTTCCATACCATAGATAATGGAAACAACATTATGGATGTAGGGACACGCAAGCCAGATGCAGGTTGGCTAGACTAGATTAGTATGTTTGCCCAGCAGACTATCAAAGCCACAAACAGCCATGGCTGTGTGGGGGAAAAGCCAACTTCTTCTGTAAGTTATGGGGATTTGAGCATACAGGGCTGCCTGGTGGAACCCAAAAACCTCATCAAATTCAGTACACAGCATTGGCCATATTACCAATTAGACAACCAAAACCGATGGCCCACAGAGGAGTCTCTAGATCCTCAAATTCTGTGTGACTTTTTAACATCTACAAGTACTCAAAAGGGTGAAAGGAAATTCCGCTATGTGGAGGCCTTTTACCTCCTTCGCTCACTTCCTGAACTATGCATCTCCAATAGATCCTCACCCTCAGCCTTCTGCTCCATACTCTCTGCTGTCAGTCCCACCTCAGCAACCTGATTTCTCTCCTCCAATTACTAGATCAAAAACCCAAACCTCCGCCAGTTCTCAGACCATTGACCCCTTGCTGAGGTAGCAGGTACTTAGGTACCCCTCCACCCACTCACTCCTCTCTTCTCCTGTCAGTGTCCGCACCGGGTACCACCAGGTCCTCTTACCAGATATCCCAAAGCTCAAACCAGCTGAGGAGAGCCCTCAGACCCCTATCCAAGATGTAATGAAAATGGCCTTTAAAGTTGCTTTGTCATCACTGAAAACAGGTTACTAAGAATTTAAAGTCCCTCACATGCTTTCTGGGATACTCACTCCCATCTTCCCCTCTGCTCTACCTGTTCTACTGCTCAAGTTTTTGTTGCTAGAAAAATCCCAAACCCCTTTTCCATTATGCTTTTACATCTCTCCTTCTTTATTCTCAGATCCACGGAGCTGCTCTCACTCCTCACCTTCCCCGTCTTTCCCCTCTATACCAGGCCCACAGAAAAATCTTAACTGAACTTCTCCAGAAGTCTTCACCATGGATGACTTTAGGACTTTCAGCAAAAGAGTCCCTATAAAAGGGTTAAGTGTAGATAAACTTCCACTATTTCTGTTGCCCTGTTATACTTGGCCACTGCTTGAAAAAATCAGCACTCCTAAGCTAGACAACCCCTTAATAGTTTTTCACACAATCTGTGAACAAGGCCTCTGGCCTTGAGCTGGGGCTTCTCATAGATGGCTACATTTCTAAAATAAAAAATTACCAACTGGGCTCCATGGTAACAGCTGAATGGGGATAAAAGAAAAGGAATAAAAAGCTCTCTTCCTCCCAGGTGTGTTTGAAAAGTTAACTTGCCCAGAACAGAGAAAAAAACAGAAAAAAAAATCTTTTTGTGAAGTTCTGCAGACTGTGAACTTATGAGTCCCTTTCCTTTCATATTAGGTACAAAATTTTGCAACTCCCTAAACTTGGAGTTCAGGGAGTTAATTGATTACAACAGAAGCGATGCACTCTGAATCCGGTTGCAACAAAATAGCACTGTTTCCCTGTTTTCGGTGCTATCTTAGGTGCCTTGCCTTGTCCGTCCCTACAACAGTATAATTCTATATACTTAAAAATTGTTAATGTTTTCATTAAATGGTCAACATATGTGATTAATTGTGTAATGGTGCAGATTTTTCCCAGAGTGCTCTATAATGGCGCAGGTTCATTTGAAGTTCAAACAGGGGGGCATACAACACGGTTCCGCTGGGAACATATATCCCTAACTTTAACCATCCTATTAAGAATAGGAGTTGCTGCAGGGGTCGGCACAGAAACCTTTGCTCTAGTCCATGGGACACAACAAATAACCCAATTAGAAGCAGCAATAGAACAAAACTTAATATTAGAAACCTCCATCACAGCTTTGCAGGAATATTTATCTGCTCTGTCTGAAGTTGTTTTACAAAACAGTCGAGGGTGGGACCACACCTTCATGAGAGAAGGGGGCCTTTGTGCTGCATTGAGGGAAGAATGTTGTTTTTATGCTGACCATACTGGAGTTGTAAAAAAAATCTATGAGTAAATTAAAAAGACACCTTGAAGAGCGTGACTGAGAGAGGTCCAAAAATGTTGGTTTGATTCTGATCCATACATTCCCCCTGGTTAACTACTTTTTTATCAACCCTGGCCGGTCCAATAATAATCCTCATATTATTGCAAACTATAAAACACTGTTTGCTCAAACGTGTAATTTCTTTTCTCCAAGCTCAAATTGGACATTTTAAACTTATGATAATAACCCACTTGAAGACATAGAATGTGACACCAGCCAATGATCACTTTTATAATTAAAAGTACCCAGAAGAAGAAGTGGGGAATGAAAGATTAACAAAAAGGTACTTTTAACTTCCTATTTTTCTGTATGCCTAACAAAACACTGTTGAAATATTGAGAACTGTTTGCTAATCTTGTTCTCGGAATGTGCTGTCCCCAACTGCCAAATTGCAGAATGTATTCTCTCACCTGTTTACACGCAAACCGCCCCCTCGCCCTGACCCATCAATAAACTTACGTCCCTGCCCTTTCTAAGGAAAGAATATAAGCTCTACTTAAGCTGTTCTCAGGATACTCTGCTCTATTCCTGTGAGCTCTGAACCCCAGCATGCTGGACCCCCAATAAACCCTTTGCTGTTGCATGAGACAGTCTCTTGGTGGTCTCTTCCTCTGACGCTCACACGAGCATTACTTGGATGATTGAATGTAGAAGAGAAAATCCAGTCAAAAAGGGATAGTCGGTAGGATTAAGAAGAGACTGAGTATAGGATTTGGAACAAAAGTTCTTTAGCAATAGGGGTTCTGTTACAGAGTGAATGTAAATGTCAGCACATGTGAACAGTCACAATAATGAACTGGGGAAAATATGTAGGAAAGCAGATATCAATAAAGACATTACTAAATCAGGCAAAGTATAAAGTGAGTGATACGATTAGACATTTTCAACAGGGTTGAGTTAGAATATATAATCTTAGGAAGAAATAAATATGTAGTCACCAATAGGATTGACATTTGAGAGCATTAGGCAACCTTGACATAGATGTTTTTTGTAATCCATGCTCACTTTCTATTTAGGCTTTGGTACAATCATAAGTGTGACCTTTGCATTTGTGTCCAGAATTTTACTGTGATAAAATACATATGTAGATCGGGTTACATGAGTATTTCTTCCACCGTTTCTGGTAGCAATATTTTGAAGACATATAAATGAGCATTGGGTGTACAAAGAGGTGTACACTGTGTACATGAATATAGAGATAATGCATGAATAGACCATACAGTGAATGAATAATATAACTGTTTCCACATTAAATAATGAATTGAATTAATATCTGAAAATATATAAGAAATCTTATATTGATATACAATAATTGATTCCAACCAGTTATACATCTAATATTAATATTATGGTTATGGTTTATCATGAAGATATGTTAGTTTAGCTTCAAAAGCGATAATGGAAATCCAAAATAATTTGTTTGGAAAGAGTCAGTCACAATGCTGGCAATATGTGAACAAGGCCTCTGGCCTTGAATTGGGGCTTCACAGAGATGGCTACATTTCCAAGATAAAGAAGTTACAAACTGGACTCCATGGTAACAGCTGGCAGGGAGAAAAACGAAAGAGAAGAAAAAGCTCTCCCCCTCCCAAGTGTCCTTAAAATGTTAACTTGCCCAGAACAGAGAAAAAAAAAAAAACAGAAACAAAAACTGCTTTTTGTGAACTTCTGCAGACTGTGAACTTCTGAGCCCCTCCCTTACATGTTGGGTACAAAATTCTGAAACAACGTGAACTTGTGGTTCAGGGAACTAATTGATTACAACAGAAGCAATGCCCTTTAAATCCTGTTGCAAAAAAATAGTACTGTTTCCCTGTATTCGGTGCTATCTTAGGTGCCTTGCCTTGCCTTGTCCATCCCTTTTCTCATGAAAAGACCAGTCAAGAAACATGGAGGAATACATGTGTTCTGCAGCAGAAAGTGATTGATAGTGAAACAAATGCCTATAAATTTTCTAACTTGTGGATGAAATATATATCCTATGATGTACATTAATTGAAGAAATAGTAGTCTACCAGTGTTGAATAAAAATGAGCGTCAAAATACACATCATGTCCGATTGGAATCTACTTGCATTGATGTTAAACTGGGTCAGTTACTGTAGAAATATTAGGATTTGTATGCACCATTTACTGAAGTTACTTTTCAGTACTAGGAAACAAATATGTATTTCACGTGAACGAATATTTCTAATAATAATCTTGTAAAAAGTTGAGTATAAATCCACATACATGAATATGAATGAATTTGATGAGTATAAAATAAGACACATATTTCTTTTTTTTGTAATTCATAATGAAATATATATCATCAACAGATAGAAAAATATTTATTTTGCTGAACATGAATTCATGAATAATATTGTTCAAGTAGGAAGCTCAACCATAATTTGAATTTTCAGTTCCAATATCGTTTAAGAGGAGTGATCCCTTACAATGTGTACCTGCCAAGTCAGCCACCTCACAAGAATGTACGTGTGGTACCAGGCAGGATTCTATCTGTGCATATAAAAATACAGGTGGTGAATTGGCTACAGAGAAAGGGAGACAGGAATTCACATATTGGTTAACTTTAAAAAAAACATGGAGAACTATTTCAACAAAAATTGACTAGATTTATAACTCCTACCCTATATAATGCAAAAGGTAAGTCCAACTATACACCATGCCTCCTCTGAAATGGTTGTATTTATATTCTGTTTGGGTTATTTTTCTCCATCTTATTAGTATTAGTAGTCAGAGTGTAGTAGGGTAGGGGTTAGTGTCAGGGATTCAGTATTTCGAATGGAAAATTGGAAAAGGAATACAATGTGTATGTAAATATGTGCTACACAAAAATGTTCTCACTCTTTTCCAGAACAATGCCTTGACAGTACCTTCGCCCCAACTAAAACATCATTAGAAGAGCAGAGTTAGAAAATCGGTGAAAACATATCTGGAATGGAACATGCTCAGGATTTTGAAACCTTGGGGGTGGTAGAGGAGTTTCCAAAATTAAGGGACAAGGTGAACACTCCACAAACATGGAGCTCTGCTGGACTAAAGACTTCTTGAGAAACTGACTCTGAGGTTGGGCACTTGAAATATATGTTGTTGTCAGGAGCTTTAGCTTCCTTTGTAGTGAGACCATCAAAGCTGGGTCTGCATCTATGGGACCTGGAGGACATGGTTTCTTATTTTCTAATGATAATGAGGCAACATTGCTGAATTCTCATTTTGTAGGTAACCTGTGGACACTGGGGGCTAAGTGTCTCCCAGTGTGGGCTGTGAAGCCATTTGGTCATCCTCCAATTTTCGTGGTGTTTGTTGCTGCTGCATTGGGAGTTTGGTATTTGCTTCATGAAATACAAAGAGTTCAACTGGGTCACAGTGCTGGAGAAAGTTCTGTGATGAGTGGTGGATCAGGGTCTGCAGGAAAATGCACCAACCAGGCTTCTATCCCACATAGCTTGCCCCCTTGACCATAGCAACCTGATTCTGAACATTGCCCTGAAACCTCTCCATATAATGAGATACCTTTATACGGAAGTATCTGCTGGCTGCACCATGTCAGTAACAAGCCGTTTGGAAGCCAAATGCAGATCCACATTGCCCCACCACATGTTATATCACACAACTGCCCAGCACTGTTCTAGGTCCACTATTCAGCAGGTTCCAACATACTGGCATCTCTGTTCTACACAATTTTCATAAAACCCAGTCAATCAAGGCACTGTCTGGCATACTCAAGATCAGCATCAGGAGATCCAAAGGTTCTCCAGTGCCACCTGGTCATGGGAATTTCAAAAATTTTATGGTATCTATTTAGCCATTTTTCAAGGATGATGTTGGAGGCACTGTGGGTTTCAATATATTCAGGACCCATTAAATGGAGAGGAAGCTCAATTCAATGAAAGCTCTAAAGAACTCTCACAGGCAAGGCTTCCCAAAGAGTGGCCAAAAGGTCACATGAAGCCAGGCCTATTGAGTTCTACAATGTGAGTTCCATGTGTTTTGTGACTCTCAACTATGGCTGCCAAGTCTTTCAGAATAGATTCATGTGATATCCTCGCTGAGATTCCAGTGATCTGTGGAAAGTCAATCTGGGCCTAGATCTCAGTTTCCAAGGGTGACTCTCATGCGTGGTCTCCTAAAATCCCAAAACAATTGATGGCAACACTTCTCTGAGGTCAGTTCCAGAACTCAGTCTATAAGGGGAATCACACCAGAGTTCAAGCCCAGGTGGACCCAGTCATCTCTTCCAACCACCACACAAATGACCACAATTAATACCAAAACACTCTCACACGGCCCTCATTTTCTTCCATATAGACACTCATCATAACCTTTGGCTGAAGTTTTTCATTAGGGGTGCAGCTGAAGACATTGTCCAAAATAAGCTCCCTTGCCCCTCATTTGCCTTAAATCTCGGGGGCCTGGACACTCTTCCTGTGAACCAGGAGTGATCAAATAGGTCTGCCATTAATACTCTTCCACTTCTACAATTTGAGGCTTTCTGACTGTGGGGTTTAGATTCTTTATGTGATTTGGAGTCATGAGAAAACCCAAGCACATATGGGCAAGCCTCTGCAGGGATTTGAAGAATTCATTTGACCCAAAGGATCCCTATTCTCACTTGATGTAGGCCAGGAACCTTACAGAGAAACGCTAGAGACTTCATCCACAAGGACTGCAATTTTTGCCCTTTATTTTGGATGCACAAATGGGATCTTTCTTTAGATCCATCAGGTGCTGATAATCTAAGCCACAGCCCCACACAGGGCCAAGAGGCTGATTCAGAAACATCCCTTTCAAAAGCAATTAAGCAAAGAGCCACAAGTGATGCCGATTCATTTCCATTTGAAAACTGTTTCTTCAGGCTTCACAAAGGGGTGGCCTGAGGGAAAGACCTTCCTGACATTCAGGGCAAAAGAACAATAGGTAAGCAAATGGCCCAAAGCAGGGTTTCTCCACTGTTACTTTTCTGGTCACACTGATATCTGAGTTTTCTGAGATGCTCGCCAGTCCCTTCAGCTATCCAGTACATGGCCATATCACAGAGCTTGGAGGTGGTACATATCTTGGACTCAAAACCATGAGCCTATTCTGGAATGTGGCCAGAATTCAGGAAGAAAATAGGAAGATAGCAGGTGTTGCCCATCCATAAGGCAATCTTCTGCCTAATCGTAAATTGGGCAGGATGAATACTGGGAAGCTTTCTACTAGACAGGACATATCCATTGATGCATTCTATTTTCTAATGTCTACAACCACGGACACATTGGGATACACAGACATAGAAACACTCACCTTGTCACATGACTTTCTAGAAACAGTCCATACCAAACTAAACAAATCACCTTTTCTACCTATTCTCAGAACATGAGACAAAACAACAAACTCACACCCACAACCAAAAAGGCACCTCCTTCCCGCAAGTAGGTCTGTGACTATCCAGACGGTGGTCTGACTGGTGGGCCATTATATATTCCCCCAAAGTGGCCTGTCCTGTCTCAGATCTGGTCTCCTTAGCCAACTCTGTGAAGTTGTCAGGAGTCCGCGGTGTGCCACTACCTGCTTTCTCTGGAAAGGCCAGTTTTCAGAGCTTTCCTGGCATTTGGTCATCCTCACAACAGTAGGACCAAAAAATAATGACTCTGTCCTTGTTCAATAAAAACAAGGGATCTTACTGGGACTGGGACTGGGACTCACTCTGGGTTCCTGGCTTCCTGGATCAAAAGTTCACAGTGTTCCATCACCAAAAATGTGAGGTGTGGTCATTTCCTTAAGGAACTGAATGGGGTCACTGCCTTGGCAAACACTTTGTCCTCACAATTGCTTTCAATTGACCAATGGAATGGAGGCTGCCCCTACTTCCTTTGAAATTTTCACAAGTTAGAATGGTATATCAACCATTGGCTCCTGGAAACAGCTCTCCACACAGGCCTGCTTTGGTCCATCTTCTCTACATTAAGAAGAGAGAGGCTGATTCCGACACATTTTTTCATCCTGACCCGGATGTTTGCCATGCAAGATGACTTTTGCTCTCTCAGGTCTCTCATAGCTGCCTACATCTTCTCCAGGGATCATTTCTGCATGGACCTTTGAGGTTCTCAGCAGGTGGAAGATCACCTACATTCCTGTATTGTAAGACAAAGTCTGTCCCTGTTCTTCTGTAAAATTGGATCGAGGGAACAGTGCATAGTTAGGGTTAATAACATGTTCCATTTGGGTTAGGAATAATTCTGTGGGATGAATAATGGTATTGGACAATGCAATATTTATAAGAATATATTGGTGAAATATAAGTATGAAAACAGAAAACTAGGTAATATTTGAAGCCCAGAAGGGCATTTTGCCCTTGATTGGGATACTTATCTCTGAATTATATTCTGCACAGTTGTCTCAGATAATTCGATATCGAATGGCAAAAGACTTTGTACCTTGGATGATTGAATGTAGAAGAGAACATCCACTCAAACTGGAATAGCCGGTAGGTTTAGGAAGAAGAGTGAATATAGGTTTTGGAAAAAATGTCTTTAGTAATAGGGTTTCGGTTAGAGAGTGAATGTAATTGTCAGCACATGAGAAGAGTCAGTCACATGATGAACTGAGGAAAATATGTAGGAAAGCAGATATCAATAGAGAAATTAGAAAATCAGGCAAAGTATAATGTGAGTGATAGGATTAGACATTTCCAACAGGGTTGAGTTTGAATATATAATCTTAGGAAGAAACAAATATGTAGTCAACAATAAGATTGATATTTGTGAGCATTAGAAAACCTGGACATGGATGTTTTTAGTAATCCATGTTCACTTTCCATTTAGGCTATGGTGCAATCATAAGTGTGACCCTTGCGTTTTGTGTCCAGAATATTACTGTGATAAAATATATATGTAGATCAGGTTACGTGAGTAATTCTTCCACCATTTCTGGGAGCAATATTTGAAGACATATAAATTAGTATTGGGGGTACAAAGAGATGTACCCTGCATATATGAATATAGAGATAATGCATGAGTAGACCACACTGTGAATAAATAATATAACTAGTTCTACTTTAAATAATGGATTGAATTGATATCTTAAAATATAGAAGAAATCTTATGTTGATATACTATCATTCATTCCAACCAGTAATACACCCAATGGTAATATTAGGGTTATGTTTTATCATGAAGGGTGTTAGTTTTGCTTCAAAAGTGATTATGTAATTCAAAAATCATGTGTTTTGATAGTGGTCTCATGAAACGACCAGTAAAAAAGCATGGAGGAATACATGTTTTATGAAGCAGGAAGTAATTGAAAGTGAAACAAATGCCTATAAATATGCTAACTTGTGGATGAAATATATATCGTATGATGTGCATAAACTGAAGAAATAGCAACGTACCAGTGTTGAATAAAAATGAACATCAAAATACATGTCATGCCCCATAGGAATCTACTTGTACTGATGTAAAACTGCGTCAGTTAGTGTAGAAATATTAGGATTTGTATTCATCATTCACTGAAGTTAGTTATCGGTATTAGGAATCAAATATGTATTTCAGGTAATAAAAATTTCTGAGTATAATCCTGTAAAAAGTTGATTATAAATCCACATATATGAACATTATAGAATTTAGAGAGTGTATAATAAAACACATATATTTCATATTTTGAAAAATCTGGATAGGAGATATATATATATATATATATATATATATATATATATATATATATACACACACACACACACACACACACACACACACACAAAACAAACAAAGACATTAAAAAGTAGCAATATATATGCAAATTGAAATTCATAGTGAAATATATATCATCCACGGATGCAAAAATATTTATTTTACTGAACATGGATTTATGTATAATGTTGTTCAACTAGGAAAATTAATCCAAAGTGTATGCAAAACTGTGATACAAAAAATCTTCCCACTCTCATCCTGAACAATGCATTGACATTACCCTCACCTTAAGTAATACACAATTATATGAGACGAGTTAAAAAATCTGTGAATACATATCTGGAATTGAATATGCTCATGATTTCACAACTTTGGAAGTGGTTGATGAGTTTCCAAAAGTAAGAGACAGGATAAACACTTAACAAGCATGGAGCTCTGCTGGACTAAAGACTTCTTGAGAAACTGCCTCTGAGATTGGGCACTTGAAATATATGTTTTGGTCAGGAGCTTTACCTACCTTTGTACTGAGACCATCAAAGCTGGGTCTACATCTGTGTGACCTGTAGGACATCGTTTCTTATTTTACAATCAACATGAGGCACCAGTGCTGAATTCTCTCTTTGTAGGTAAACTGTGGACACTGGGGGCTAAGTGTCTCCCCCTGTGGACTGTGAAGCCATTTGGTCATCCTCCACTTTCCGTGGTGTTTCTTACTAGTGCACTGGGAGTTTGATATATGCTTCATGAAATAAAAGGAGTTCAACTGGAACACAGTTTTTGAAGGAGTTCTGTCACGTGTGGTTGGTCAGGATCCACAGAAGAATGCACCAATCTGGCTTCAATCCCACATAGCTTGCCCCCTTAACCCTACCAACCTGATTCTGAACATTGCCCTGAAACCTATCCATATATCAAGATGCCTTTACATAGAAGAGTCTGCTGGCTGCGCCATGTCAGTCACAAGCCATTTGGAATCAAATGGAAGATCCACATGGCCCCAAAACATATGTTTTATCACACACCTAAAGACCACTGCTCTAGGCCCACTAATCAGCAGGCTCCAAATTACTGGCATCTCTGTTCTACAACATTTTCATGAAACCCAGTCAATCAAGGCACTGTCTGGTATACTCATGATCAGCAACAGGACATCCAAAGGTTCTCCAGTGCCACTTTGTCATGGGAATTTCAGAAATTTTATGGCATTTATCTAGCCACATCTCAAGGATGAAGTTGGAGGCACTGGGGGTTTCAATTCAATTAGAAAATATTAAATGTTGAGGAAGCCCATTTCAATGAAACTTCTGGAGAACTCTCACAGGCAAGCCTTTCCAAAGAGTGGCCAAAAGGTCACATGAAGCCAGGCCCATTGAGGTCTACAATGTGAGGACCATGTGTGTTTTGACTCTCAACAATGGCTGCCATGTCTTTCAGAAAAAAAAATCATGTGATATCCAGGCTGAGATTCGCAGTGCTGTGTAGAAAGCAACCCTGGGAGTAAATCTCAGTTTCCATGGGCGACTCTCATGCATGGGCTATAAAAATCCCAAGACAATTCATGGCAATACATCTCTGAAGTCAGTTCCAGAACTCAGTCTCTAAAGGAATCACACAAGGGTTAAAGCCCAGTTGGACCCAGGCATCTCTTTCAACCGCTACAAAAATGACCACAATCAATACCAAAACACTCCCACATGGCCCTCAACTTCTTCCATATAAACACTCATCATAACCTCTGGCTGGAGGTTTCCATGAGGGTTGCAGCCAAAGAGAGTGTTCAAAATAAGCTCCCTTGCCCCTCATTTTCATGAAGTCAGGGTGGCCTGGACACCCTACCTGTGAAACAGGAGTGATCAAATAGGCCTGCCATTAACTCTGCTCTGCTTCTCCAATTTTAGGGCTTCTGTCTGTGGAATTTAGATTCTTTATGTGAATTGGAGTCATGAGAAAACCCAAACACCTATGGACTAGACTCTATAGGGATTTGAAGAACTCATTTTACCCAAAGGATCCCTGTTCTCACTTGATGGAGGTCAGAAAACTTACAGCAGAAGGCGAGAGACTTTATCCACAATGACTGCTCTTTTGGCAATTAGCTTTTGGATGCACACATGGGAACATTCTTTAGATCCATCAGGTGCTGAGATCTAAGACACAGCCTCACACAGGGCCAAGAGGCTGATTCAGACACATCCCTTTCCAAAGCAAGTAAGCAAAGAGCCACAGGTGATACAAATTCATTTCCATTTGAAATCCGTTTTCTTCAGCCTTCACAAAGTTTTGGCCTGAGGCAGAGACCTACCTGACATGCAGGGCAAATGAACAATAGATTAGCAAATGGGCCAAAGCAGGGTTTCTCCACTGAGTCTTTACAAGTCACACTGATGTCTGAGTTTTCTGAGATGCTCCCATTCCCTTCAGCTATCCAGTACATGGCCATGTCACGGAGTTTGGACATGGTACATATCTTGGACACAAAATCATGAGACTATCTTGGAGAGTGGCCAAAATTCAGGAAGAAAACAGGAACTTAGGAAGATAGTAGGTGTTGCCCATCCGTAAGGCAAGCCACACTTCATTCTTACGTTGGGGAGGATGAATGCTGGGAAGCTTTGTATTAGACAGGACACATTGATTGATGCATTCTCTTTTCTATGTTCTACAACCACGGACACAGAGAGATACACAGACATAGAAACACTGGCCTTGTCAAAAGACTTAGTGGACACTGTCCACACCAAACCAAACATTCTGCCTTTCCTACCTCTTGACAGAACATGAGACAAAAGTTGCCTGTCCCTGGAGATGGGTAAGATGGAAGAAAAACCGCTCACATCTGAGGAACAGATAGGGAGAAAGACGGATGGACATTTCAGGAGGAAAGAAAAGCTATTATAATAATTTTCTGTTGTTCCACTTTTGTTTCATTCTGTTTCAGTTTTGTTTGGCATTATCTTCTTGAGTTGTATTATAGTTATAGTAGAAATATTCAAGTAATAGAGAACGTCTCTCGAGCTAGTCAGAGAGAGATAAAAATTCAAGTAAAAAATAAGGTCTCTCGAGCTAGTCAGACAGAGGAAAAAAATCAAGGAAAAGTGAAATCTCTCGAATACGTCAGACAGAAGAAAAATTAAATTAAAAGAGAAGGTCTCTCGAAATAGTCAGAGAGAGGGAAAAATTCAATTTAAAGAAAAGTCTCTCGAACTAGTCAGACAGAGGAAAAATTCAAGTAAAAGGGAAGGCCTCTCAAGCTAGACAGACAGAGAAAGAAAGTGTAAAGCAGAAAAAGCCATCAGGGGTAAAGTTACAAAAGGAGACTGCTACTAAAACCTTTCTATCACAAGAGTGTGTAAGTGTCCAGCCAACAACACCATCTCTAAGGAGACTGCTACTAACACCTTTCTATCACCAGAGGAAGTAAGTGTCCAACTAACAAGGCCACCTCCATATGCTGGGAGGCCCCCAACCCCCGCAGTTGATAGTTGGGATCCTGAGACAAGATCTCAAATATTAACATGCCCAGTATTTGAGGCAGGAGGGCAGTGAGATTACCATGCTTTAAATTTCAAAACAGTGAAGCAGCTAATAGAGGCTGTAACAACCTATGGTCCTCAAGCACCCTTCACTGTAAGCATTATCGAATCCATTAACAACATGAACATGAAGCCAGCAGATTGGGTTAATATGTGTAAAGCTCTGCTAAATGGAGGACAATACCTGTTATGGAAGGTTGCCAATGAGGAATTTTGCAAAGAGATGGCTAGGCGAAATGCAGCAGCTGGTTATCCTCAGAGAAATCTAGATATGTTGTTAGTAAAGGGACCTTATGAGGATCAGCAGCAACAAATTGCATATGATCCTGGTGTATACACACAAATTGCTGTAGATGTAGTTAAGGCATGGAAGACTTTACAAGGACATGGAGGTTTACAAGGTCAATTATCAAAGTTAATACAAGGAGCTAATGAACCTTATGCTGAATTTGTAGATAGGCTTATTCAAACAGCTACCAGAGTTTTGGGGAATACAGAACAATCAATGCCATTACTGAAACAACTGGCTTATGAGCAAGGAAATCGTTGGTGTAGAGAAGTCATTAGATCATAGAAACATGAAGATTTAAACACATATATTAAATTATGTAGAGACATTAATGAACAGGAGCAAGTCGTCGCAGCTGCAGTAAAACAGGCTTTAGAACAAGGGCATGTCGTGGCAGCTGTAGTAAAACAGGCTTTAGATGCCAGGCCAAGAACATGCTACAATTGTGAACAAAAGGACTTTTTAAAAGGAATTGTCTCATAGGAGGAGGGTTTAACAAAATTAGGTATCAAAGGAGTAGAATACCGGGTATTTGCCCACGATGCTGTAGAGGGAGACATTGGGCTAATGAATGCCATACTCAAACCACCATAGAGGGTACTCCATTATCAAAACACGAACAAGGACCAGGTGTTTATTCACGATATCATGGAGAAAGGCATCAGGCTACGTTGCCAAAAAATGGACAGGAAGGCCCAATGCTCTGGGGCCGAAAACCACAAATATATGGAGCACTGAAGGAACCCAACAATGCCATCAGGGTAGTGCCCAGAACATATTGTCCATCAGATCCCTCATCAGACAATCCAGAGGGAGTGCAGGTTTGGACATATGCACCAAGGCCAGAGCAGTACTAACTCCATCGAAGGGAGTTCAAATCATTTCTTCAGGTGTAAAAGGACCTCTTCCCCAAGGGACAGTAGGCTTATTATTGGGACGCAGCTCTTCTACTCTAAAAGGACTTATGATAAATCCTGGGGTAACTGATCCCGATTATAAAGGTGAAATAAAAATTATAGCCAGTTCTCCAAAGGGTATATCAGTAATTTCACCAGGAGACAGAATAGCACAGTTACTATTAATACCAAGCCTATATGATAGAATTTGCAGTCGTACTGTAGAAAGAGGTTCTAAGGGATTAGGCTCTAGGTGTAGACTGGGCTATGCTTTCTTTAAATTTAGATTCTCGCCCCATGTTAAAACTAAATATTCAAGGACATGGATTTAATGGGCTACTGGATACAGGTGCAGAACTTAGCATCATCTCTTGTCAAGAAATGCCAAAACATTGGCCATTACAACAAGCCACTCAAACACTTCGAGGCCTAGGAGTGGTGACTAATCCCCATAGAAGAGCAATGGCATTAGATTGGAAGGATCCTGAAGGATGTGAAGGAACTATACAGCCGTATGTATTTTACCATCTTCCCCTAAATTTATGGGGACAAGATGTCCTAGTTCAATTAGGTTTGACATTAACAAATAACATCAATCAAAATGCACCCACAATTATGGTTAGACAAGGTTTGAGGAAAGGAAAAAGATTAGAAAAACAAGAACAAGTTATAGCAGCACCAATACAAATAGATCAAGGAACAGACAGACATGGGTTGGATTTTAGAAAGGGCCACTAAGACAATAAAAATTACTTGGAAATCAGAAAGACCAGTGTGAGTTTCTCAGTGGCCCCTGACTGAAGAAAAGGTACAAGCAGAACATGACCTGGTCAAACAACAATTAGCAGAAGGACATATACAACCGTCTGCATCTACCCATAATATTCCCATTTTTGTCATCAAAAAGAAATCTGGTAAATGGAGATTATTGCAAAATTTAAGAGCCATTAATAATGAGATGGTTATTATGGGACCTGCTCAATTGGGGATTCCTCAATGTTCTGCTTTGCCAAAAACCTGGTATGTTTTAGTTATAGATATTAAAGATTGTTGCTGTTTTTTTTTTTTCAATTGCAATTCATCCTGAGGATAGTCCAAGTTTTGCATTTACTATCCTTGCACTGAATCATGAAGGTACTGATCAGAGATATGAATGGAAAGTACTCCTTCAAGGGATGGCTAAAAGCCCAACTATGTGTCAAATTTATCTTAACAAAGTAATCCAGGCACATAGAAATCAAAATCCTAAACTACAAATATTTCACTATATGGATGATATATTATTAGCACATAAAGCTAAAAACACATTGCTAGAATGTTATGCCGTACTTACAAACTTATTAAAAAATTATAAACTAGAGATAGCAATAGATAAAGTACAATTAAATTTTCCAATTAATTATTTAGGAGTTCTATTATCCTCAACCATGGTTGGTCCAGCAAAAATTTAAATACGAATAGATCAACTCAAATCACTTAATGACTTTCAAAAATTATTAGGAGACATAAATTGGATAAGGCCTTATCTAGGTATACAAACAGGAGAGTTGGAACCGTTATTTGATATCCTAAAAGGTCCATCAGATACAAATTCACCCCAAATGTTAACGCGTGAAGCAAGAAAGGCATTAAAAATCATTGAAACATATATGGAAAATATGCATTTGGATAGAATTGATATAAGTTTGCCTTTATTATTTATTGTACTACCAACAAAAATTATTCCTAGAGGAGTATTTTGGCAAGAAGGTCCATTATTATGGATACATTTATCTTATTCTCCTAACACTATTCTTACTAGGTATACTGAGGCTGTAGGACAATTAATACTCAAAGGAATAAAAGCAGCAAAGGGAGTGTTTGGAATTTCTCCCAATAAAATTATTACTCCATATACTATGAATCAAATTGATGAGTTAGCTAATGAGTTAAATACTTGGGCAATAATCATGTGCAAATCTAATGTTTCATTTGATAACCACTTACCATCTAATCCTTTATTGTCTTATTTGTCATCGCATCCTGTAATTTTTCCAAAAATGACAAGAAAACACCTATCATGAATGCTCCAAATATATTCACTGATTGGTCAAATAATGGTACAGCAGCAATAGTTACACCTGGAAAAACATTAACATTTTAGTACCCAAAAAATTAGCTCAAAAGGTAGAGCTTAATGCAGTATTACAAGCTTTTGTGATGCTTAAAGTATCTGTATATAATTTATTTTCGGTAATTAGTATATAGTTAGTGCTATATTATCACGTGAAAATGCTGGTAGGATTTCCCCTTCCTCTACTGTTTTCTCTTTGCTTTCCACTATACAATGTCTAATCTGGGACAGAAAAATCCGTTATTTATAGGACATATCAGGGCACATACAGGATTGCCTGGAGCCCTTAGTTTGGGCAATGATTTAGCAGATAAAACTACACATGACATACATATTTTATCTACAGTAGAAGAAGCTACAAATTTTCATTAAAAGTTCCATGTCAATGCTAATACATTACAAAAGCGCTTTAAAATATCTAAGGAACAAGCTAGACAAATAATAAAACAATGTCAAAATTGTGTGAACTTTTACCACAAGTTAATCTTGGAGTCAATCCTAGAGGATTGATACATAACCATATTTGGCAGACGGACGTCACACACATGCCCGAATTTGGAAAATTAAAATATTTGCATGTTACAGTTGATACTTCTTCTGGATTTTTGATGGGCTCCCTTCATGCCGGAGAAAAAAAGTAAAGATGTTATAGCTCATTGCTTACAAAATTTTGCCACTGTGGACGTTCCAAAACAGTTAAAAACAGAAAATGACCCTGGTTATACTTCTACCTCTTTTAAACAATTTTGATCATCATTTGGCATTACTCATATAACAGAAATCTCATACAATCCAGAGGGATAAGGCATAGTTGAAAGAACACATCAAACAATTAAAATGTACTTATTAAAGCAAAAAGACGGAATTGGGAAGGGGTATATATTCCCCAAAGATAAACTTAAAATAACCCTTTTTACTCTAAACTTTTAAAATTTGGATTCATCAGGGCTTAGTGCTGCGGAAAGACATATGTGTCTAAAAAATGTAAATAAGCCCAAGGTACCTTGGAAGGATATTCTAACAGAACAATGGAAAGGTCCTGACCCAGTAATTGTCTGGAGTCGGGGGTCTGTTTGTGTGTTTCCACAGGGAGAACAGCAGCCTATTTGGATTCCAGAGAGATTAACTAAGGTCCTGACCCAGTGATTGCCTGGAGTCAGGGGTCTGTTTATGTGTTTCCACAGGGAGAACAGCAGCCGATTTGGATTCCAGAGAAAATAACTAAAGCGATTTCTACAGACCAAAAAGAAGATGTTTTGGGTCAAATCCTTAACAGCTGATATCCAGAACTCCAGTTTGGCTATTCTTAAATCTGTGACAGAACCAGAATGCTTTCTTTCAATATCTATTTTATTATTGCCCTTTCCCATATCATGAAGTTCTATTTTGTTTTTTGAGCTCATACAGACCTAGGTTAATGTTTTGCTGATCAGTCCTATTTTTGGACGATAGAGTTTTTAGACATTGCAATGGAGATTTCACCTGTAAAAAGTAATAAGGTATTCACTATTATGTTATGTGTTGTATGTATTATATTATTTGTGCACACTTGTATTTTTTGTTATATGTTTGAATGTACATATGTCCATTTATCATATATGATGAGCGCTCATGAAAAAATGGATCCAAATATATTTTTTTTTATTCACGTGATGTAAATGTTTTAATTTAAATTGGGTAAACACCTGTTGATGATTGTTTTAAAATGTGAACAAAAAAAGGAGGTTAACAGATCTGTTTGTTTACTTTCACCTTTCTTTTTCACTATATTTAATAATTCTCTTCAAGACAATATAAATTGTTAAGAAAATTTTTTAGTGCCTTCTGGAATGTTACATAATTTTTTCATTAGCCATTATTGCCAGAATTCCTATCTTCATCCCAGTGCCTGTGAAGACAAAGATAAAACCAATCTACAGCTTCTGCAATAGCCATCACTGAAATGCTTGCAGAACTTGCCTGGACTATGTATCACTTGTATGCTTTGTGAACTCACCTGCATGCATTGTGAACTATCTGTTGGTGTAGCGACTTGTGGTAGTGTTGGGGTATTTTTGCTGATGATGTCATTGGTGGTACAATTTTTCCAAAAGGTGCTGTCAATTGCCTCGGTGTATCTTCCTCCCTTCTGCTTGTCATGGTCGTTCAGCTAAAATTTGGGGGCCAACAGAAGTGAGACAAAAAACCTCACCCTCCCCCTGGTACAAAGACCACTCCACAGGTGTGGCTGTATACTGGACCTGTAGTTAGTGACGGGAAAGATCCAATTGCAATGGTACCAACCTAAGACAGGTGGCTGACACCTTGAGGTCAGCTCATTCGATAATGGGTAAGCACCATATGTACTATTGGACAACCTAAGGCAGGCACGGTCCCTAAGCCACATGCTTGTTGTTTAAACAGAGATGGGAGATGTTGAGAGCTCCAGCCCAAGGGGCCAATGCAAACTTTCAGACTGCCAGCTGATGATTGGTTCATAGCGGCCCAGCAACATCTAGCTGATTGGCTCCTCTGCGGTGATGCTCATTGGAGATGCTCATTGAGCTGTTTCCCTGCCCTTTCAGACTGCAAGCTGATGATTGGCTCACAGCAGCCCCAGCAACATTTAGCTGATTGGCTCCTCTGCAGTGATGCTCATTGGGCTGTTTCCCTGCCCTATCAGACTACAGAGCTGCTCATTGGGGGACTTTTTTGGCTCTGCCCACATGATCCACCCAATGGACCTCAAGAGCAGGAGGAGTGGGGAGGTTGAGAGGCTTGTGGGAAGCCAGTGGTGGCAGTTGGGCTCTGAGGGTTTTTCCCGAGGAGCTATTTTTTGGCATTTGTGGTTCTAAAAATAAAGTTAGTTTCTTTTGACAAGTGACTCATGAATTGTGCCCAGCCAGACTGTGGCAATCCTAAAGTGATGGAGAAAATTAACCCAAACAGAATAGAAATACAAGCAGTTCAGAGGAGGTATGATGTATAGTTGGATTTACCTTTTGCATGATAAAGTGTACGTGTTATAAATCAAGTGTCATAAATCTAGTCAATCTTAAATTGAAATAGTTCTCCATGTGTTTTAAAGTTAACAAATATGTGAATTTCTGTCTCCCTTTATCTGTAGCCTATTCAGCACATGTATTTTTGTATGCACATATAGAATCCTACCTGGTATCACATATACATTTTTGTGAGGTGGCTGACTTGGCAGATACAAATTGTGAAAAGAGATCACTCCTCTTAAACGTTGTTGGAACTGAAAATTAAAATTTTGGGTGAGCTTCCTAGTTGAACAACATAATACAAAAATCCATGTTTAGTAAAATGAATATTTTTGCATCTGTGGATGATATATATTTCATGATGAATTTTCAATTGGCATATATATTGCTACCTTTTAATGTCTGTGCGTGTGTGTGTGTGTGTGTGTGTGTGTGTGTGTGTGTATAAATATACACACACTCTCTCTCTCTCTATATATATATATATACACACACACTCTCCAGATTTTTCAGAATATAAAATATATGTGTGTTATTATACAATCACTAAATGCATTCATATTCATGTATGTGGATTTATAATCAAATGTTCACAAAATTTTTCTCAGAAATATTCATCCACTTTAAATACATATTGTTTCCTTGTACTGAAATCTAAATTCAGTGAATGGTGCATAGAAGTCCTAATTTTTATACAGTAATTGACCCACTTTAACATCAATGCAAGAAGATTCCTATGGGACATGATGTGTATTTTGACGTTCATTTTTATTCAACATTGAATAAAACATAGAATAATTGACTATTTCTTCAGTTTATGCACATCATAGGATATATATTTCATTCAGGAGTTCGCAAATTTATAGGCATTTGTTTCAATTTCAATAACTTCCTGCTTCAGTACACATGTATTCCTCCACGTTTCTTTACTGGTCTTTTCATGAGACTTCTTTTTATTTTAGATTTCAATAATCACTTTGGAACAAAACTCACACAGACTTCGTGATAAACCAGAACCCTAATATTACCATAGATGTATAAATTGTTGTAATGAATGTATGTATATCAATAAGATTTCCTGTATATTTTCAAATATCAATTCAATCCATTATTTAAAGTTGAAAACAGTTATATTATTTATTCACAGTATGGTCTATTCATTCATTATATCTATATTCATAGACACAGGGTACACATATTTGTACACCCAAGACTAATTTATACATCTGCATAATATTGCCCACAGAAATGGTGGAAGAACTACTCATGTCACCTGATCTACATATACACTTTATCACAGTAATATTTTGGACAAAAACTGCAAAGTTCACACTTATGATTGTACCAAAGCCTAAAGAGAGAGTGAGCATGGATTATTAAAAACATCCAAGTCCAGATTGCCTAATGTTCTCAAATGTCAATCCTATTGGTGACTAAATATTTGTTTCTTCCCAAGATTGTATATTCAACCTCAACCCTGTTGAAAATTTCTAATACTATCAATCAATTTATACTTTTCCTGACTTCTTAATGTCTCTATTTATATCTGCTTTCCTATATATTTTCCCCAGTTCATCATTGTGACTCACTCTTCACATATGCTGACATTTACATTCACTCTCTACCGGAAACCCTATTGCTAAAAACATTGGTCCAAATCCTATACTCACTCTTATTCCTAAACTTACTATCTTCCTAATCCTTCCAACTATCCCTTTTTGAGTGGATGTTTTCTTCTACATTCAATAATCCAATTTACAAGGTCCTATGCCATTGTATATCGATTTATCTGAGACATCTGTGCAGAAGGTATTCCAAATCTAATATCCCAATCATTGGCCCAATGCTCTTCTGGGCTTAAAATCTTACCTAGATTTCTGTTTTCATAGTTATATTTCACCTTAATATTCTGGTAAATATCACAGGTTCCCAATACCATTATTCATCCCACAGAATGATTCCTAACCCAAATCGAACCTGTTATTACCCTAACCATACACTGTTCCCTCAATCTAACTTTACAGAAAAGCAGGGACAGAGTTGCTCTTACAATAGAGGAATGTAGGGGATTTTCAACCTGCTGAGAACCTCAAAGGTCCATGCAGAAATGATCTCTGGAGAAGTTGTAGGCAGCTATGAGGGACCTGAGGGAGGAAAAGTCAACTTCCATGGTAAAAAACCTGGTCAGGATGAAGGGATGTGTCTGAATCAGCCTCTTTCATCTTAATGTAGAGAAGATGGACCAAACCAGGCCTGTGTGGAGAGCTGTTCCCGGGGGCCTATGGTTGATATACCACTCTAACTTGTGAAAATGTCACAGGAAGTAGGCGCACCCTCCATCTCATGGGACCCTTGGTAGCAACTGTTAAGACAAAGTGGTTTCTAAGGTAGTGACTTCATTCAGTTCCTGAAGGAAGTTACCTCACATAAATTCCTTGGTGATGAAACTCTATAAACCTGGGATTCAGGAAGCCAGGCAACCACAGCCAATCCCAGTCCCAGTCCCAGTTTTCTCACTTCTTTGGATTTACCAAGGGCAGAGTCAATCTTTCTTGGGACCTACTTATGTGAGGATGGCCAAATGCCAGGAAAGCTAAGAAGAGGGGCCTTTCCTGAGAAAGCAGGTAGTGGCTCAGCACTGGCTTCTGACAACTTCACAGAGTTGGCCAAGGAATACAGAACTGAATACAGTCCATTTCAGAGAAAAATAGTATGGCCCACCAGTCAGAGGACACTCCGGATAGTCACAGACCTACTTGGGGGAAGGAGGTGCCTTTGTGGGTGTGGATGTGAATTTGTGTTTTTTTCTCATGTTCTGAGAATAGGTAGGAAAGGCAATTTGGTTTGAAGTGGACTGTTTCTAGTATGTCCTTTGACAAGGTGAATGTTTCTATGTCTGTGTATCCCACTCTGTCTGTGGTTGTATTAGAAAAGAGAATGCATCAATGGATGTGTCCTGTCTAGTACAAAGCTTCCAAGCATTCATCCTGCCAATTTATGAATGGACTGCGGCTAACCTTTTCAATGGGAACCACCTGCTGTTTTCCTAAGTTCCTGTTTTCTTTCTTAATACTGGTAACTCTCCAGAATAGGTTCATCGTTTTGTGTCCAAGATATGTACCACCTACAAGCTCTGTCACATGGCCATGTACTGGATAGCTGAAGGAAATGGGAGCATCTCAGAAAACTCAGATATCACTGTGACCAGGAAAGTTTCAGTGGAGAAACCCTGGTTTGGACAATTTGCTTTCCTATTGTTCTGTTGCCCTGAATGTAAGGAAGGTGTTTGGCTCAGGCCACCCCTTTGTGAAGCCTGAAGAAAACAGTATTCAAATGCAAATTATTGGGCATCACCTGTGGCTCTTTGCTTAATTGATTTAGAAGGGATGTATCTGAATCAGCCTCTTGGCCCTGTGTGAAACTGGGGCTCTGATTCTCAGCACCTGATGGATCTAAAGAAAAATCCCATGTGTTCATTCATAACCAAAATGCAAAAAGATCAGTCATTGTGGATGAAGTCTCTCACCTTCCTCTGTTCGGTTCCTCACCTCCATCAAGTGTGAATAGGGACCTTGGGGCAATTGAATTCTTCAAAGCCCTGCAGATGTGTTAGTGTTTTCTAATGATTCCAAATCACATAAACAATCTATATCTTAGAGTCATTAGGCCTCAAATAGTAGAAGCAGAGCAGTATTAATGGCAGGCCTATTTGATCACTCCTGGTTCACAGGAAGGGTGTCCATGCCACCCTGACTTTAGGCAAATGAGGGGCAAGGGAGCTTATTTTGGACACTGTCTTGAGTTGCGTCACTCATGGAAACCTCCAGCCAGAGGTAATGATGAGTGTCTATATGGAAGAAAATGAGGTCCATGTGGGAGTGTTTTGGTTTTAATTATGGTCATTTGTGTGGCAGTTGGAAGAGATGACTGGGTCCACCAAGCCTTGAACTCTTGTGTGATTCCCCTTATAGTCTGAGTTCTGGAACTGACCTAACAGAAGTATTGCCATAAATTGTGTTTGCATTTTAGGAGGCCAAGCATGAGATTCACCCTTGGAATCTGAAATCTAGGCCCAGGTTGTTTTTCCCCAGAGCACTGGGAATCTCAGTCAGGATATCACATAATTTTATTCTGAAAAACTTGGCAGCCATAGTTGAGAGTCAAAACACACATGGACCTCACCTTGTAGACCTCAATGGGCCTGGCTTCATGTGATCTTTTGGTCACTCTTTGGTAAGCCTTGCCTGTTAGAGTTCTTCTAAGATTTCATTGAAATGAGCTTCCTCACCATTTAAAGGTTTCTGAATGTATTGAAACCCACAGTGCCTCCAACTTCATCATTGAAAAATGGCTAGATAAATACTGTGAAATTTTTGAATTTCCAATGACCAGCTGTCACTGGAGAAACTCTGGATTTTTTTTTGCTGATCATGAGTATATCATACAGTGCCTTGATTGACTGGGTTTCATGAAAATGGTGTAGAACAGAGATGCCAGTAAGTAGGAGCCTGCTGAGTAGTGGGCCTAGTGCAGTGGTGTGCAGGTGTGTGATAAAATATCTGTGGTGTGGTCATGTGCATCTGCCATTGGCTTCCAAATGGCTTGTGAATGACATGGTTCAGCCAGCAGAATATTCTGTGTAAAGGCATATGGTTATATGAAGAGTTTTCAGGGCAATGTTCAGAATCAGGATGCTATGGTCAAGGGGGCAAGCTATGTGGGATAGAAGCCTGGTTGGTGCATTCTCCTGCAGACCCTGACCCACCACATGTGACAGAACTTCCTCTAGGACTGTGTCCCAGTTGAAATCCTTGTATTTCGTGAAGCAAATAGCAAACTGCCAGTGCAGCAGCAAGAAACACCACGAAAATTGGAGGATGACCAAATGGTTTTACAGTCCACAAAGGGAGACACTTATCCCCCAGTGGCCACAGTTTACCTAAAAAGAGAGAGGTCTGCACTGCTGCCTCATCTTCATTGGAAAATAAGAAACAATGTCCTTCAGGTCACATAGATGCAGAACCAGCTTTAATGGTCTCACTACTATGGAAGTTAAAACTCCTGTCAAAAACATATATTTCAAGGGCCCAACCACAGAGGCAGTTTCTCAAGAAGTCTTTAGGCCAGCAAAGCTCCATTTTTTGTGGAGGGTTTACCCTGTCCCTTACTTTTGTAAACTCCTCCACCACCTCCAAGTTTGTGAACAACTGAGCATATTCCATTCCAATTATGTGTTTACAGATTTTTTAACTCTTCTCCTCTAATTGTGTCTTACTTGGGGCGAAGGTAATGTCAAGGTTGTTCTGGATGAGAGTGGGAAGATTTTTAGTAGCACATATTTACATACACATTGGATAGCTGTTCCAATTTTCCATTCAAAATACTGAATCCCTGACACTAACCCATAGCCTACTAGACTCTGACTACTTATCCTAATATGATGGAGAAAAATAATCCGAACAGAATAGAAATGCAAGCAGTTAAGTGGAAGCATGGTGTATAGTTGGATTTGCCTTTTGCATTATATAGTGTAGGAGTTATAAATCTTGTCAATTTTTTGTTGAAATTGTTCTCCATGCGTTTTTAAAGTTAACAAATATGGGAATTCCTGTCTCCATTTTTCTGTAGCCTATTTGCACATACATTTTTATATGCACATACAGAATCCTACAAGGTACAACACGTACATTCTTGTGAGGTGGCTGACTTCGCACATACAAATTGTGAGAAGATATCACGTCTCCTAAACGCTGTTGGAAGTGAAAATTCGACCTCTGTGTGAGCTTCCTAGTTGAACAACATTATACATAAATCCATGTTCAGTAAAATGAATATTTTTGGATCTGTGGATGATATATATTTCTTGGTGGATTTCGATTGGCATATATATTGCTACTTTTTAATATCTGTGTGCATGTGTGTGTGTGTGTGTGTGTATGTATACACACACAAACTCTACAGATTTTCAAAATATGAAATTCATGTGTCTTATAATACATTCCCTAAATTCATTCATATTCATATATGTGGATTTATTTATTTATTTCATTATACATGAGCTCTTTTATTTATTTATTTATTTATTGCATCACGATTCTTTTTTTTTTATTTTCTTTTTTTTTCTTTTTTCATCTTTCATACATTTGATTCAAATGAGTTATGCACTTCCATTTTTACCCCAAATACAAATTGCAGAATCACATCAGTTACACATTCAAAATATTTACATTATGCCATATTAGTGACTGTTGTATTCTGCTGCCTTTCCTATCCCCTACTATCCCCTCTCCGCTCCCCTCCCATCTTCCCTCTCCACCTCATTTGTTGTTGTTCAGTTCTCTCCCTTCTCCCCCCTTTCCCCTCACAACCTCATATATGTGATTTCGTATAACGATGAGGGTTTCCTTTCGTTTCCATGCAATTTCCCTTCTCTCTCCCTTTCCCTCCCATCACTCATCTCAGTTTGATGTTAATCTTTTCCTCATGCTCTTTCCCCCTGTTCAGTTCTTAGTTGCTCTCCTTAAATCAAAGAAGACATTTTGCATTTGTTATTTAAGGATTGGCTAGCTTCACTTAGCATAATCTGCTCTAATGCCATCCATTTTCCTGCAAATTCCATGACTACTAATCCTAATATGATGTAGAGAAAAATAACCCAAACAGAATAGGAATACAAGCAGTTCACTGGAGGCATGGTGTATATTTGGACATGCCTTTTGCATGATAAAGTGTATTTGTTTTAAATCTAGTCAATTTTTGGTTAATATAATTCTCCATGTGTTTTTAAAATTAACAAATATGTGAATTCCTGTCTGACTTTCTCTATAGACTATTCAGCACATGTATATTGATATTCACATATAGAATCCTACCTGGTATCACAGGTTAATTTTTGTGTGTTGTCTGACTTGGCAGATACAAATTGTGTGAAAAGATCACTCCTCCTAACCGCTGTTGAAACTGAAAATTCAACCTATGGATAAGCTTCCTAGTAGAAACGCATTGTCTATGAATCCATGTTAAGTAAAATAAATACTTTTGCATATGTGGATGATATATATTTCATGATGAATTTCGATTAGCATATGTATTGCTACTTTTTAATGTCTGTGTGTGTGTTTTGTGTGTGTGTCTATATATATATATATATAGATATAGATATAGATATAGATATAGATATAGATATAGATATACACACTCTCCAGAATTCTCAAAATATAAAATATATGTGTCTTCTAACACTCCCTAAATTCATTCATGTTCTCGTATTTAGATTTAGGATTCAGTTTGCCAGCCCATCAGGTTTTGCCGGCTACTCAGTTTTGTTCATTGTCCCGAACTCTGTTGAGTTTACTGTCTATCTTTATTGTCTAACCCATCAGATTTTGCCAGTTACTCAGTTCTAATCTTTGTCTTGGACTCATGTTAAATATTTACTCTTTGTCTTTGTCTCTGTCGCGTTTGTGTCTTCACTGTCCCTGTTTGAGTAACTCTCATTATGGGACAAAGCACTTCCACGACTCTGTCTCTGACCCCTCATCATTGGACTGATGTTTGCTCAAGGGGCCAGAATCTATCTTTTTCAGTAATATGCCTGACCAGGCAGACTTTCTGTGTTTCAGAATCGCCCATCCTCAGAGTCGGGTGGCCCCAAGAAGGATCCTTCTACTTCCCTGTAATCTGAAAATTCAGAGATATTCTCTTTCAGTCGGGGCCACGTAGCCACCCAGATTAACAGCCATATACCCCTTCACCCAGATCCTATCATTCAAACCTTCCGCCCCTCTCCCTCTTCCCTCCATTCTCCCAGAGTCACAAGACTGGACACTCCTCCCCCTCCTTATCCTCTACCCTCGCTCCCCAAGCCCCAACACGTTCCTGATGAACCTCCCGCCGCTGACTCAGCCTCTTCGCTGCTAGAGGCAATTGGGCCTAACTCAAGCCTTCCAGGGGACTTCCCCGCAGCAGCAACAGACCCTCCTCCCCTGGAGGAAGCTGGGCCACCTAAAGGAACCCGCCTGCCGGCGACGGATAATAGAAAACTCGGAAGCCCCTGTGATGCTCCCTCTCCGTCCCTATGGACCCATGAACAGACCCAACAGGGACCCCAACAACTTTGAAGGTAGGTAGCATCTGTCCACTTATCACTGGACTCTAATAGCGTGTCTCCGAGTGGCCACCAGAGGGCCAACTAATTTGGCCAAGGTAAGAGAGATTATCCAAGGACCTAAAGAGTCTCCTGTATGTTTCTGGAGACAATTATGAAAGCATATAGGAAATATACTCCTTTTGATCCTCAGGCAGAGGACCAAAAGGCATCTGTTGCAATGGCCTTTATTGCGAAGGCTGCCCTAGATATTAAGAGAAAGTTACAACGTCTAGATGGATTACAAGACATGACCTAAAGAGACTTAGTCAGAGAAGCTGAGAAAGTATATTATAAGAGAGAAACTGAGGAGGAGAGGGAAAAGAGGAGAAAGAAAGAAAGGGAACAAAAGGAGGATGAAAGGAGCAAATGGCAGAGTAAAGCATTGCCTAAAGTTCTGGTCACAGCAGCAAATAGGCAGAAGTTAAAAAGCAGGGAGACAGAAAGGGATACCTGGGCTCAGGCCAAAGGCTGCCCCTGGCCTCAGATCAATGTGCCTAATGTAAAGAAAAAGGACACTGGGCCAAAGAGTGCCCCAAAAAGAAGCAAAGATGCCAGCCTACTATGCTGACTCTAGAAGCGGACTAGGAAAGTCGGGGCTCGGATCCCCTCCCCGAGCTCAGGGTAACATTTGAAGTAGAGGGGACCCCAGTGAACTTTGAAGTGGATACAGGAGCAGTATACTCAGCCTTTAAGACCCCACTGGGCCCCCTATCAAATAAATGGTCCCTTGTTCAAGGGGCTAATCTCAGTAAATATCGGGCTTGGATTACTAGGAGGACTATGGGCCTAGGAAATGGAAAAGTCCACCACTCTTTCCTAGTAATCCCAGAATGCCCAGCCCCATTGATGGGCAGGGATCTGCTTACCAAACTCAGGGCTAGAATAACCTTTAACCCTGATGGTCCCCAAGTGGAGTTTCTAAAGCCTTCAGTAAAAACTCCCATAGTCACGGCTTTGACTATGTCCATAGAAGATGAACATCAACTCTTCGCGGACCCTAGGACTGATCAAACAGGCAAACTACGCCAGAAATGGATAAAAGATTATCCTAATGCCTGGGCAAAAACTGCTGGGTTAGGTCTAGATGTAAAACAACCTCCAATAGTAGTAGAATTAAAAGCCTCTGCCTCTCCAATCAGTGTTAAACAATATCCTCTAAGCAAAGAAGCTAAGGATGGGATAAGGCCCCATATTCAGAAATATCTGGCTCTTGGGGTCCTAAGTCCCTGTCAATCGGCCTAGAATACCCCCCTGCTCTCAGTAAGAAAGCCAGGAACTGGGGACTATCGTCCGGTTTTAGACCTAATAGAGATCAACAACAGAGTGCAGGACATTCACCCCATGGTACCCAATCCTTATAATTTGCTTAACACTCTGAATCTGGAGCTGGAATGGTACACTGTGCTGGACTTAAAAGATGCTTACTTCTGCTTGCCCCTACATTATTACAGTCAGTTTCTGTTTGCCTTTGAGTGGATAGACCCAGAAACAGGAACATCTGGCCAACTAACCTGGACTAGACTCCCACAGGGGTTTAAAAACTCACCCACTCTCTTTGATGAAGCACTCCACAGGGACCTCAATGACTTCAGAACTGCACACCCCGAAATCACTCTACTCCAATATGTGGATGATCTGCTACTGGCAGCCGACACCAAAGAGAACTATGAGTCTGGGACCCAAGCATTATTATCCAAGCTTGCTCGGCTTGAATATAGTGCTTCTGCCAAAATGGTCCAAATTTGTCAGCAAGAAGTAATCTTCGTGTGTTATTCTCTTAGGGGTGGCAAATGATGGCTCACTGAGCCCAGAAAACAAACCTTTGTGTATATACCGCCCCCATCTAATAAGAGAGAACTCAGAGAGTTTCTTGGGACTGCTGCTTTTGCAGGTTATGGATTCCTGGGATCGCGTCTCTGGCTGCCCCTTTATACCCGATGATAAAGGGGGATTCCCACTTCCAATGGACCCCTGAGCACCAACAAGCTTCTGATAATGTCAAAAAAAGGCGCTGCTATCTGCTTCGGGCTTAGCACTCCCAGATGTAGAAAAACCCTTCACTCTCTACATCGAGGAAAAGAAAGGAATTGCACAGGTTGTGCTCACTCAGACTTTGGGAACTTGGAAAAGGCTGGTAGCATTCTTATCAAATAAACTGGACCCAGTGGCTAGCGGGTGGCACCATTGCTTAAGAGCTATAGCAGCAGCAGCCCTTCTAATAAAAGATGCTCATAAATGAACGTTGGGACAGAAGCTAACCATTATAGCCCCCCATGCCCTGGAGAGCATCATCTGTCAGCCTCCAGCGAGCTGGCTATCAAACTCCAGAATTACCCACTACCAGAGCCTCTTGCTAGACAAAGACAGAATAACGCTGGGACCCCCTGCTCTACTCAACCTGGCTACACTGCTGCCAGAAGAATCATCAGGACCCATTGCTCATGAGTGTCAACACATACTGGCAGACAAAACCAGTATACAACGAGACTTGAAGGATCAGCCTCTGCCTCACCCTGAAGTTGTATGGTTTATGAACGGCAGCAGCTTCCTCCAAGATGGTAAGTGGCAGGTGGAGTAGCAGTAGTCAGCAAAACTAATGTCATCTGGTCCTCTGGTCTCCCAGAAGGGACATCAGTCCAAAAACCAGAACTAATTGCCCTTACGAAAGCATTGGAACTAGTAACAGGCAAAAGGGCCACCATATACACTGATAGCCGCTATGAATTTGCCACTGCAAATGTGCACGGAACTATTTGCCAGCAAAAGGGGCTATTAACCTCCACTGAGAAAGAATTAAAGAACAAATATGAGATCCTTCACCTTCTCTCAGCCGTGTAGGGCCCTAAGGAACTAGCAATAGTGCACTGTTCAGGGCACCAGAAGGGAAACGACCCCGTGGTGGTTGGAAACAGAAGGGCAGAGGAGGAAGGTTAATTGGCAGCCCTAAATGGAGTGACTCTGTTAACTTTTCCCACACCGGGGGGAACAACAATCAAGAGATTTTGCTGCACCGGAACATTCAGGCAACTTATCATCTGAGGAGACAGATACAGAACTCTGGGGCCCTACAGAGCCAAGTTTACAATTTCAAAAAGCCCACCTTTATGTCAAAGTCGTACACTAGCTCACCCACTTAGGCTCAAAGAAGTTATAGGAACTCTTAAAGGACCGAAAAAAGGACTTAGTATTGACTGACTCACAGAGGAAAGAAATAGCTGAGCAGGTGACTACAGCTTGTCACGTCTCCCAATTAGTTAATACTTACCCATCCAAGCTTCCTGCAGGAAAGCACTTACGACGAACCAGACCAGGACAATTCTGGGAAGTGGACTTTACTGAAATTAAGCCAGCAAGGTATGGACTTAAATATCTCCTAGTATTTTTCAAATACTTTTTTCAGGATGGGTCGAAGCCTTCCCCATGAAGAAAGAAACTGCTCAGATGGTGGTCAAAAAATTCCTAGAAGACATTTTCTAAGGTTCAGCCTGCCTAAAGTAATAGGGTCCGATAACGGACCGGCATTCATGGCCCAGGTAAGTCAGGGATTCGCCAGGAACCTGGGGATTAATTGGAAGTTACATTGTGCTTATTGACTCCAGAGCTCAGGACAGGTAGAAAGAATGAATAGAACCACCAAAGAGACCTTAACGAAATTAAGCTTGGAAACCGGCATAAAAAATTGGACTATTCTCCTACCTTATGCACTGTTTTGTGCAAGAAATACCCCCTCCGCCTCTTTGTGTAACCTCACCCCTTATGAAATTCTCTGTTGCCCCTCCTCCAGTAAGGGACCTAACGCCAACTCTGAGACTTAATGATTCCTTTCACACCCCTTTGCTTGACAGACTTAAAGCCCTTGAACAATCCCAGCACCCAGCGATACCTGTGGAAACAGTTGGCCTCTGCTTATCAGCCTGGAGACGAGAGAACCCCACATCGATATCAAGTGGGAGACTTCATCTACGTGAGCCGGCATCAGGTGTCATCCCTGGAACCCCGCAGGAAAGGACCATACCATGTGCTGCTTTTAACACCCACAGTGGTGAAAGTGGATGGGATCGCTTCCTGGATCAATGAAACCCATCTCATGCCTGCGCCCTGTCCAGACTCTGGCTGGAAACTGGAACAGACTGGTAACCATCTCAAGTTGCGTGTCCATCGTGTGGGTAAGTCTATGGATTCTTCCCCTGACCACCAGCAGTCCTAATCCCCATCAGCCTGTTCAGCAACAATGGCAAGTTATAAATCCTACTGGGCAAGTAGTGTGGTCTATTTCACATACAGCCCCCTTATGAACTCGGTAGCCATCTCTCCACCCGGACATTTGTCAGCTTGTCATAGGCCACTCTGACTGGGATCTCGCTGACATAGAGGACCCACACAGATACCACTCAAACCCAAACCAGGGCAACATAGACCACCTTACCTCATAAATTATGGATGCCATCTCCCGCAGCTCAGGTGTAAACTAGCCAGTCTTGAATATTATGTGTGCCCAGCTGATTTCCGAAGTCGCAAACAGGCCCAAACCTGTGGAGGACCCAATGATTTTATTGTAGATCTTGGGGTTGTGAACAAACGGGAGCTGCATGGTGGAACCCAAACTTCCCAGACAGTATGATTCAGGTAGGACCAAATGACACCTGGATTGATTCCAAGAAACGTGCCACTAGCCAAGTGGTGTCAAAAACTCGCTGTGGAAAGAATAGTCTATGTTACCCCCTCAATATAACTTTCACTTCCAAAGGAAGGGGCTACCTCAGAACAACATGGCCTATGGGAAATGCTTGGGGAATGCGATTCTATATTTATGGCCCTGATAATGACTTTGGTCTCTGGTTCAACATCCGGCTTAAAAAGGAAGAAAATTCCACAGCAATAGGGCCCAATCCTCTCAAGCCAGGAGTTAAGCCTACTAAACCTCCCATGCCTAGATCTACCAGAACCCCTCTACCATCTCATACTTCCCGGTTTTAATCTTTGCCTACTTCCCGAGTCCAGAGTACAGCTGACTCCTCCCCCTGGGAACTAATTAAAGGAACCTTTATGGTACTGAACTCCACACAGTCAGAACTCCATGCATTTCAGCCCAGGTATTGCACAGCTCTGTAAATTATTGTATAATGGTGCAGATACTCCCCAGGGTGCTCTATGATGATGCAGAATCATTTGAAGGTCTACTAGGGGGACAAACAACCCGATTTCGCAGGGAGCCAGTGTCCCTTACTCTAGCCATTCTATTAGGGATAGGAGCTGATGCAGGAGTGGGTATGGGAACAGCTGCTATGATCCGTGGGTCACAACAAATGGCCGAATTAGAAACAGCAATAGATCAAGACTTGAAGATGTTAAAGACCTCCATCACAGCTTTGCAGGAATCCTTAACCTCTCTCTCTGAAGTTGTTTTACAGAACAGGCGGGGATTAGACCTCCTCCTCATGAGGGATGCGGACCTCTTTGCTGCACTGAGAGAAGAATGTTGTTTTTATGCTCACCATACTGGAGTTTCAAAATAATCCATGAGTAAATTAAGAAAATGCCTTGAAGTGCACCAGAGAGAAAGGGAGATTCAACAAAGGTCGTTTGAGTCGTGGTTTACCCAATCCCTCTGGTTAACTACACTCTTATCAGCCTTAGATGGACCCCTGATCATCCTTATGCTGATACTAACTGTAGGACATTGTTTGCTTAACATAATAGTTTCCTTTCTCCAGGCTCAGATTGGGCAGATAAAACTCATGGTAATCAGACAGAAATACGCCCGACTTGCAGAAATAGAATGTGAGAACCCGCAATAATTATGATTCATTACTTTTAAGATTAAAAGTAGTCAGAAAAAGGAGTGGAAAATGAAAGAATAAAAGAAATTGAAATTGAAACGTAAAGAACCTGTTTTTGTAAAGTTTCCAAGCTGCACTCAGAAACTGAAATTCCTGTGGCAGTTAAGACAATTCCCGGAAGTTCCCATTAGATGTGAGTTGATATCTTCCCTGACCACGTAGTTACTTAACAACCCCTTCCCCAAAACCGTGCAGCTCAGCACGTATACACCTCAGGGCTTCAAACAATCAGTTTAAATGTATACATCTTCTCAGGGCTGACCAATCACCCGCTGCCCGACCTGTTCCTGCCAATGAATGTGCTAATCATCTTTTAGAGTTGTTATTTGATTTTCACGTGGTATATGATGATTTGCTAAAAAAGGATATGATGTATGTAAAGTCCCTGCCCCCTCTAAAGAATGAATATAAACTCAGCTTAAGTTGTTCTCGGGGCTCTTTGTTCTTTGCTCCTCTGGAGTGAGCTCTGAGTCCCAGCATGCTGGACCCCCCAATAAACCCTTTGCTGTGGCATGAGACAGTCTCTTGGTGGTCTTTTCCTCCAACGTTCGCCCAAACGTTTCAGTTTCTGACTTCCATCAAGTGAGAATAGGGAACCTTTGGGTCAAATGAGTTCTTCAAAGCCCTTCAGAGGATAGCCCATAGGTGCTTGTGTTTTCTCATGACTCCAAATCACATAAAGAATCTATACCTGACAGTCAGTAGGCCTCAAATTGGAGAAGCAGAGCAGAATTAATGGCAGGGTTATTTGATCACTCCTGGTTCAAAGGAAGGGTGTACAGGCCACCCTGACTTTGGGCAAATGAGGAGCAATGGAGCTTTTTTGGAAAATGTCTTGTGCTGCGTCCCTCATGGAAACTTCCAGCCAGAGTTTATGATGAGTGCCTATATGGAAGAAGATGAGGCCCATGTTGGAGTGCTTTTATTTTAATTGTGGTCATTTGTGTGGCAGTTGGAAGAGATGACTGGGTCCTCCTGGGCCTGAACTCTGGTGTGATTCCCCTTAGAGACTGAGTTCTGAAACAGACCTCAGAGAAGTATTGCCATGAATTTTGTTTAGATTTTAGGAGGCCACGCATGAGAGTTGCCCTTGAAAAATGTGATCAGGGTCGCTTTCCACAGAGACTGGAAATCTCAGCCAGGATATCACATGATTTTATTCTGAAAGACTTGGCAACCATAATTGAGAGTCAAAACACACATGGACCTCACATGTAGACCTCAACAGGCCAGGCTTCATGTGACCTTTTGGCCACTCTGATGGAAGCCTTGCCTATAAGATTTCTCCAGATCTTTCATTGAAATGAGCTTCCTCTCCATTTATGGTTCCTCAATGAATTGAAACTCACAGTGTCTCCAACTTCATCTTGAAAAATGGCTAGTTAAATACTACGAAATTTTTGAAATTCCCATGACCAGGTGGCACTGGACAACTTTTGGATGTCCTGTTGCTGATCATCAGTATACCAGACAGTGCCTTGATTGACTGGGTTTCATGAAAATGGTGTAGAGCAGAGATTCCAATAAGTTGGAGGCTGTTGAGTAGTTGTCCTAGAACAGTGGTGGGCAGGTGTGTGATAAAACTTCTGTGGTGGGGCCATGTGGATCTGGCATTTGCTTCCAAATGGCTTGTTACTGACATGGTGCAGCCAGCTGACCTTGCTATGAAAATGCATCTTGATATATGGAGTGGTTTCCAGGCAATGTTCAGAATCAGCTTGCTATGTTCAAGGGGGCAAACTAAGTGGGATAGAAACCTGGTTGCTGCATTCTCCTACAGACCGTGACCCACCATACGTGACAGAACTCCCATCAGTACTGTGTCCCAGTTGAACTCCATGTATTTCATGAAGCAAATACCAAACTCCGAGTGCAGCAGCAAGAAACACAATGAAGAGTGGAGGAAGAACTAATGACTATACAGTCCACACGGGGAGACACTTAGCCCACAGTGGCCACAGTATACCTATGAAGAGTGATTTCAGCACTGTTCCCTCATGTTCATTTGAATATGACAATCTATGTCCTACAGGACACATAGATGCTGACACAAATTTGATCGTCTCACTAGAAAAGAAGCAAAAGCTCCTGACAACAACATATATTTCAAGTGCCTAGACTCGGAGGCAGTTTCTCAAGAAGTCTTTAGGCCAGCAGAGCTCCATGTTTGTGGAGTATTAACCCTTTCCCTTACTTTTGGAATCTTCTCTAGCACCTCCATGGTTGTGAATTCCTGATCATATTTCATTCCAGGTATGTATTCACAAATTTTCAAACTCTTCTCCTCTAATTGTGTCTTACTTGGGGTGAAGGTAATGTTAAGGCATTGTTCTGAATGAGAGTGGGAAGATTTTTCTGTAGCACATATTTGCATACACATTGGATACATTTTCCAATTTTCCATTTGAAATACTGAATCTCTGACACTAACACATAACCTACTAGACTCTGACTACTAATCCTAATATGTTGGAGAAAATAACCAAAACAGAATAGAAATACAAGCAGTTCAGAGGAGGCATGGTGTATAGTTGAACTTGCCTTTTGCATTATATAGGTTAGAAGTTATAAATCTTGTCAATTTTTTTGAAATAGTTCTCCATGTGTTTTTAAATTTAAGAAATATGTGAATTCCTGTCTCCCTTACTCTGAGAACTATTCAGCACATGTATTTTTATATGCACATATAGAATCCTAACTGGTAACACACTTCCATTCTTGTGAGGTGGCTGAATTGGCAGATACAAATTGTGACAACAGATCACTCCTCCTAAACGCTGTTGGAACTGAAAATTCAACCTATGGGTGAGCTTCCTAGTTGAACAACATTATACATAAATTGATGTTCAGTAAAATGAATATTTTTGTAACTGTGGGTTATGTATATTTCATTGTGAATTTCAATTGGCATATATATTGCTATTTTTAATGTCTCAGTGTGTGTGTGTGTGTGTGTGTGTGTGTGTGTGTGTGTGTATATATATATATATATATATATATATATATATATACTCTCCATTTTTTTCAAAATATGAAATATATGTGTCTTATTATACACTCCCTAAATTCATTCATATTCATGTATGTGGATTTGTAATCAACTTTTCACAAGATTATTCTCAGAAATATTCATCCACCTGAAATAGATATTTGTTTCCTAGTACTGAAAACTAACTTCAGTGAATGGTGCATACAAATCCTAATATTTCTACAGTAACTGAACCAGTTGAACATCAATTCAAGTAGATTCCTATGGGACGTTATGTGTATTTTATCGTTCATTTTTATTCAACACTGGTACATTACTATTTCTTCAATTTTTGCAGATCATAGGATATATATATTTCATCCACAAGTTAGAAAATATCTAGGCATTTGTTTCACTTTCAATCACTTTCTGCTTCAGAACACATATATACCTCCAGGTTTCTTGACTGGTCTTTTCATGAGACTTATTTCCAAACACATTATTTTCAATTTCCATAATCAATTTGAAGCAAAACTCACACACTCTTCATGATAATTCATAACCCTAATATTACCATTAGATGTGTAATGGGTAGGATTAAATGTATTATATCAATATAATATTTCCTGTATATTTTCAGATATCAATTCCATCCATTAGTTAAAGTTGGAACCAGCTATATTATTTATTCACAGTATAGTCAATTCATGCATTATCTCTATATTCATAGACTCATGGTACACCTCTTTCTACCCCCAATACTAATTCATACATCTTAAATATATTGCTCCCAGATATGGAGAAGGAAATACTCACATCACCTGATCTACATATACATTTTACTACAGTAATATTCTGGAAACACAAAGCAAAGTTCACACTTATGATTGTACCAATGTAAAGGTCAGGCGAGCATCGGAGGAAGAGACCACGAAGAGACCGTCTCATCCATCAGCAAAGGGTTTATTGGGGGTCCAGCATGCTGGGGCTCAGAGCTCACTTGAATAGAGAATAGAGCCCTGAAAACACCTTAAGCAGAGCTAATGTACTTTACTTGGTGTGGGCAGGAAGGGAAATTTATTGATGGTTCAGGTCGAGTGAGTGGTTTGGGTGCCAATGGGAGAGGTAGTACATTCAACAGTTTGGCAGTTGGGGACATCACATTCTGGGAATAAGATTAGCAAACAGATCTCAAGATTTCAACAGTGTTTTGTTAAGCATACAGAAAAACAGGAAGTGACCAGTACCTATTTTATTAACCTTTCATTTCACACTTCTTATTCTGGTTACTTTTAATCATAAAAGTGATCATTGGGGGGGTCTCACATTTTATGTCTGGTAGTGAGGTATATTGTTGTCTGATTACCATAAGTTTAACTTATTCAATTTGAGCTTGTAGAAAGGAAATTACACGGTTGAGCAAATAGGGTCCTACAATTAGCAATAATATGAGGATTATTAATGGACTGGCCAGGGCTGATAAAAGCATAGTTAACCAGGGGGACTGTGTGAAGAGAGACTCAAACCACCATTTTTGTGCCTCTCTCTTTTGTTGACACTCTTCAAGGCGTCTTCTTAATTTACTCAGATTTTTTTACAACTCCAGTATGGTCGGCATAAAAACAACATTCTTAATTCAATGCAGTACAAATCTCCCCTTCTCTCATGAAGATGAGGTCCAACCCTCGCCTGTTCTGTAAAACAAATTCAGAGAGGTTAAAGATTCCTATAAAGCTGTGATGGAGGTTTTTAATATCATTAAGTTTTGGTCTATTGCTGCTTCTAATTAGGTAATTTGTTGTGTCCCATGGACTAGGTCAGTGGTTCCTGTGCCAGCCCTGCAGCAACTCCTTTTCCTAATAGGACGGCTAAAGTGAGGGATACAGGTTCCCAGCGGAACTGGGTTGTATGCCCCCATATTTCATATTTAAATGAACCTGCCTCATGATAGCGCACTCTGGGAAACATCTGCAACATTACATAATTAATCACATCTTTTGACCATTTTATGATAACATAAACAATGTTTAAGTATATAGAATTATACTGTTGTAGGGACGGACAAGGCAAAGCATCTAAGATAGCATCGAAGACAGGGAAAAAGACCTATTGTTTGCAACTGGATTTAGAGGGCATTGCTTCTGTTGTAATGAATTAATCACCTGAACCCCAAATTTAGGTAGTTTCAGAATTTTGTACCCAACATGTAAGAGAAGGGGCTCAGAAGTTCACTGTCTGCAGAAGTTCACACAAAAAAAGTTTTCGTTTCTGTTTTTTTTTTTTTTTCCCCTCTGTTCTGGGCAAGTTAACATTTTAAGGACACCTGGAGTGGGAGAGCTTTTTTCTTGTCTTTTTTTTTCTCCCTGCTAGCTGTGACCATGGAGCCCAGTTGGTAACTTCTTAATCTTAGAAATGTACCCCTCTCTGTAAAGCCCAGCTCAAAGCCAGAGGCCTTGTTCACATGTTTTGTGAAAAACTAGTAAGTGGGTGTCTAGCTTAGGAGTGCTGATTTTTTGAGCCAGTGGCCCAGTAGAACAGCACAACACAAAAAAGGGAAGTTTATCTACATTGAACTCCTTTATAGGGACTCTTTGTCTGAAAGTCCTAAAGTCATCCATGGTGAAGACTTCTGGAGAAGGCCAGTTAAGACTTTTGTGTGGGCCTGGCACAGAGGGGGAAGACTGGGAAGGCGGGTCTGAGAGCAGCTACTTGGGTCTGAGAATGAGGAAGGAGAGATGTAAAAGAATAATGTGAAAGGGGTTTGGCATTTTCCAGGCAACAAAAAGTTGAGAACTAGAACAGGTAGGGCAGAGGGGAAGACGGGAGTGAGTATCCTAAAAAGCCTCTGAGAAAATTTTAATTTTAGTAACCTGTTTTCAGTGATGACAAAGCAACTTTAAAGGCCATTTTCATTACATCTTGGATAGGGGTCTGAGGGCTCTCATTAGCTGGTTTGAGATTTGGGTTAGCTGGTAAGAGGACCTGGTGGGACCCGGTGTGGGCACTAACAGGAGAAGAGAGGAGTGAGTGGGTGGATGGGTACCTATGTACCTGCTACCTCAGCAAGGGGGCAATCATCTGAGAACCGGCGGAGGTTTGGGTGTTTGATCTAGTAATTGGAGGGGAGAAATCAGATTGCTGATGTGGAAGTGACAGCAGAGAGTCTGGAGTAGAAAGCTGTGGATGAGGATCTATTGGAGAAGCATAGTTCAGGATGTGAGCAAAGAAGGGAAAAGGCCTCCACATTGGGGAATTTCTTTCCACCCTTTTGAGCACTTGCCGAAGTTAAAAAGGTCATGCAGAATTTGAGGATCTAGAGACCTATTTTGGGGCCATCGGTTTTGGTTGTCTAATTGGTAATATGCCCAATGCTGTGTAGTAAATTTGATGAGGAGATGGGTTCCACCAGACAGCCCCTATATGCTCACATCCCCATGACTTACAGAAGAAGTTGGCTTTTCCCCCACACAGTTTTGCCTGTTTGTGCCTTTGATAGTCCGCTAGGCGAACATAGTAATCTAGGCTAGTCAACCTGCATCTGGCTCACGTGTCCCTATATCCATAATGTTTGTTTCCATTACCTATGGTACGGAAGAGATTTAATGGAATTTTAGTGGGATCCTCTTCATCAGGGATATCCCAATAGGAAAGACCTATAGCCAGCTGACAAATGTCTGGGTGGAGAGATGGCCACCAGGTCCCTAAGAGGGCTATATGCCAGATAGACCAAACTTCTTTTCCAGTATGATTTGGTATCAGCCATCGCTGCTGAACAGGCTGATGGGGTTTCGGACAACTATTGGCCAAGGGGAGAGTCTATAGCCTTATCCACATGGTGAATACACAATTTCAAAGGGTTACCAGTCTTTTCCAGTTTCCAGCCAGAGTCTGGACAGGACGCAGGCTTGAGATGAGAGGCATGGATACCGGAAGTGATTCCGTATACCTTTACCACTGTAGGTGTTATAAGTAGCACCTGGTATGGTCCTTTCAAACGGGGTTCAAGGAATGAAACCTGATGTCGACTTATGTAGACGAAGTATCTTACTTGATATCGATGTGGAGTCCCCTCGTCCAAAGGTTGGTATGCAGTGGCCAGCTTTTTCCACAGGTATCGCTGAGTTCTTTCAAGAGATTTAAGTCAGTCAAGCAATGGGACGTGGAAGGGATCGTTAGGTCTTAGAGTTGGGGTTAGGTCCCTTACTGCAGGAGGGACCATAGAGAATTTCATAGCGGGTGAGGTTACACAAAGAATCAGAGGGAGTATGAGAATTTCTTGCACGAAACAGTGCATAAGGCAGGAGCATAGTCCAATCTTTATGCCGATTTCTAAGTTTAATTTCCTTAAGGTCTCTTTAATGGTTCTATTTACTTTTTTTTACCTGTCCTGAGCTCTGGGGTCTTTAAGCACAATGTAACTTCCAATTAATCCCCAGGGTCCTGGCTAATCCTTGACTTACCTGGGCCATGAATGCCGGTCCATTATCATACCCTATTACCTTAGGCACTCTGTATCTTGGAAAAAATATCTTTCAGAATCTTCTTGACCACCATTTGTGTCGTTTTTTATTTTCTTATTTTTTGGTTCCTGATGTTGTTGTTGTTGTTGTTGTTTTGTGGGGAATGCTTCAATCCATCCTGAAAACGTATCTACAAAGACTTGGAGATATTTAAGACCATTCCTTGCTGGCTTAATTTCAGAAATGTCCACTTCCAAGAATTGTCCTGGTCTGGTTCCTTGTAGGTGCTTTCCTGCAGGAAACTTGGAAGGGTAAGCATGAACGAATTGACAGACCCGACAGGTTTTTTTTTACCCGTTTAGTTATTTCCTTTCGCTCTTAGACGGTTAGTGGAAAACTCTGTTCTTGATCCTTCAGGAATGCCTGCAGTTTCTTCGAACCAAGGTGAATGAGTTGATGTACATTTTTAACGTAGTTTAGGGCTTTCTGAAAATGCAGGCTGGGCTCAGTGAAGTTGAGGATTTCAGTGTCAGTGTCCTTAGATGTTATCAAAAGCTTGCTGGTGCTCAGGGGTCCATTGGAATTGGGCATCTCCCTTTAACAGCGGGTATAAAGGAGCAGCTAAGGACGCAAACCCAGGTATCCATAACCTGCAAAAGCCAGCAGTCCCAAGAAACTCTCTGAGTTGTCTGCTGTAAAATGGGGGGTGATATCTGCTCAACGGTTTGTTTTCTGGGCTCAGTGAGCCATTGTTTACCGCCCCTAAGGGAATAGCCCGGGAAGATTACTTCTTGCTCGCAAATTTGGGCCATTTTGGAAGAAGCTCTATACCCGAGTTGAGCAAGCTCGGATAATAGTGCTTGGGTCCCAGTTCACAGTTTTCCTTGCTGTTGGCTGCCAGTAGCAGGTCATCCACATATTAAAGCAGGGTGACTCTCTGGGGAGGGATTCATCAAAGAGTGTGGGGGAGTTTTTGAACCTCTGTGGGAGTCTAGTCCACGTTAGTTGACCAGACGTTCCAGTTTCTGGGTCTAGCCACTCGAAAGCAAAGAGCAACTGACTATCTTTATGCAGAGGCAAGCAAAAGAAAGCATCTTTTAAGTCCAGAACAGTATTCCATTTCCGCTCAGGGTTCAGAGTGATAAGCAGATTGTACAGATTATTTACTGTGGGGTGAATGTCCTGCACTCTTTTGTGGATCTCTCTTAGGTCTTGAATGGAGTGATAGTTCCCAGTTCCTGGTAGCAGGGGAGTGTTCCAGTTCGAATGACAGGGCCTTAGGACCCCTAAGGCCAGATATTTCTGAATATTGGGCCTAATCCCATCTTTAGCTTCTTTGCTCAGAGGATATTTTTTGACATTGATTAAGGGGGCTGAAGTTTTTAACTCCACTGTTATTGAAGGTTGTTTCACGGCTAGTCTTAATCCAGCAGTTTTTTCCCAGGCTTCTACGTAATCTGTTATCCATTTCTGGGGCAGCTTACCTGTTTGATCAGTCTTGGGGGGTGTGACGAGTTGATGTTCATCTTCTACTGACATAGTTAAAGCCGTGACTATAGGAGTTTTTACTGAAGGATTTAGAAATTTCACTTGGGGGCCTTCAGGGTTAAAAATTATTCTGGCCTGGAGCTTGTTGAACAGATCTCTGCCCATCAATGGGGACAGGCATTTTGGGATTACTAGAAAGGAATGATGGATTTTTCCTTTCCCCAGGTCCATGGTCCTCATAGTTGTCTAAGCCCCATATTTACTGACATTAGCCCCTTGAACTAGAGTCCTTTTTTTTGATAGACGACCCAATGGGGCCTTAAGGGGTGAGTATACTGCCCCTGTATCCACTTCAAAGTTTACTCCCTGCCGGTGATTTCTTTGAGTTTTTTTGGCCGGGCCAGCTTCCTCCAGTGAAGGAGGGGCTGTGTGTGTTGCGGGTTAGTCATCTGGAGGGCGCTGGGCTGGCCTAGATTTCTCCAATGGCGGAGAGTCTGAGTCAGCAGCAGGGCAATCACTTAGAGGGTGTTGGAGGTTTGGGGACGAGGGCAGGGCATAAGGAGGGGGTGGAGAGTCCAGTAGAGTCTTGGGACTCAAGGAGAATAGAGGGTTTAGGTGGAGGAGCAGAGGGTTTGAGAGATAGAATCGTGGGGGAAGAAGTAGGAGTGGGGGCAAGGACAACAAAGGCTTCACCCATGGAGGAGGAGATTTGCAGAGGTCCTGCCAAGTTAAGATATATGGCTGTTGATCTGGATGGCTATGTGGCCCCAGCTGAAAGACAATATCTCTCACTTTTCGAAATAGTGGGAAGTAGAAATTTCCTACTGGGGGCCATCCGACTCCAAAGGTGGGTCATGCTGAGGCACAGAAAGTTTGCCAGGTCTGGCATTATACTGACAAAGAAAGTTTCTGAGCTCTCACGCAGACTTTGGTCCAGTGATCAAGGGTCAGGAACAGAGGCGTTGAGGTGCTCTGTCCCATAGGAAAGGTACACAAACAGTGAAAGCAATGACACACGACACAGACAACACAAGACAATTAAGTCAGGCAATGGACATCCAATACTGAGACCAGGACTGAGTAGCTGGCAAAACCTAAAGGGCTGGCAATACTGAATGCAAAACAAAATATCACTGAGTTGAGGAGACTATTGTTTCTCGATTTCCTGAGTCCTCTGGGGTGTCCCCCAGGGACGTGGCCTGTGGCTTTGTGACACATCTGTCAGCCACCGTCGGAGAGAGATCACGCTCATCACCGATAGCCATTTTGCCCATCCCTAACCTGAAACCTGAATCCAGAAAGAGGTGCCTTACTTACCCTGAGAGCAGCCCATTGGGGGTCTTTCATCCACCGCTGCTGGATCTCCCTGGGGCCCTCAGAAGTAAAGTTTGGGCGAGTGTCAGAGGAAGAGACCACCAAGAGACTGTCTCATGCAACAGCAAAGGTTCCAGAATTCTGGGGCTCAGAGCTCACTTGAATAGAGGAGAGAGCCCTGAGAACAGTTTATGCAGAGCTTACATACTTTCCTTGGAGAGGGCAGGGAGGGAAGTTTATTGATGGGTCAGGGCTAGTGGGCAGTTTGCGTGTAAAGGGGTGGGGGAGTAATTCTGCAGTTTGGCAGTTGGGGACAGCACATTCTGGGAACAAGATTAGCAAAAACTTTTCAAGATTTCAACAGTGTTTTGTTGAGCATACAGAAATACAGAAAGTGACAACTACCTATTTTATTTAATTTCACCAAAGACTGAATGGAAAGTGAGCATGGATTACTAAAAACATTCATGTCCAGGTTGCCTAATGCTCTCAAATGTCAATTCAATTGGTGACAACATATTTGTTTCTTCCTAAGATTATATATTCAACCTCAACCCTGTTGAAAATGCCTAATCCTATGACTCACTTATTACTTTGCCTGATTTCCTATTGTCTCTATTGATATCTGCTTTCCTACATATTTTCCCCAGTTCATCATTGAGACTGACTCTTCACATGGACTGTCATTAACATTCACTCTCTAACCGAAACCCTATTGGTAAAGAACTTTGCTCCAAATCCTATATTTACTCTTTTTTCTAAACCTACCGACTCTCTTCCTAATCCGAATGACTATCCCTTTTTGACTGGAGGTTCTCTTCGAGATTCAATCATCCAAGGTACAACGTCCTATGCCATTGTGTATCGATTAATCTGAGACATCTGTGCAGAAAGTATTTCAATGCTAAGTACCCCAATCAAGTTCCCAATGCCCTTCTGGGCTTCAAATCTTACCTAGATTTCTGTTTTCATACTTATATCTCACGTCTATATTCTTATAAATATCACAGATTCCCAATACCATTATTCATCCCGCAGAATGATTCCTAACCCAAATCAAACCTGTTATTAACCCTAACCACACAGTGTTCCCTCAATCTAACTTTAGAGAAGAGCATGGACAGAGTTGGTCTTAAAATACAGGAATGTAGGCAATCTTCAACCTCCTGAGAACCTCAAAGTTCCACGCAGAAATGATCCCTGAAGAATATGTAGGCAGCGATGAAGGACCTGAGAGAGAAAAGTCAACTTCCATGGCAAAAAAACCTGATCAGGATGAAGGGATGTGTCTGAATCAGCCTCTCTCTTCTTAATGTAGAGAAGATGGACCAAACCAGGCCTTTATGGAGAGCTGTTCCTTGGTGCCTATGATTGATATATCATTCTAACTTGTGAAAGTATCACAGGAAGTAGGGGCAGCCTCTATTTCATGGAACACTTGGAAGCAACTGTTAGGAAACAGTGGTTGCCAAGGCAGGCACCTCGTTCAGTTCCTGAAGGAAGTGACCTTCCTCACTTCCTTGGTGATGGAAATCCCTAAACTTGAGATCCAGGAAGCCAGGCACCCAGAGCCAATCCCAGTCCCAGTCCCAGTGGGCTCACTTGTTTGTTGTTACTAAAGACAGAGTCAGTCTTTCTTGCTACCTACTGATGTGAGGATGGCCAAAAGTCTGTAGAGCTTGGAAGAGGGGACTTTCCTGAAAAAGCAGGTAGTGGCTCACCACAGGCACCTCACAACTTCACAGAGTTTGCCAAGGACACCAGATCTGAGAATAGATAGGCCTTTTAGGGGGAACATATTATGACCCACCAGTCAGAGGACACTCCGGATTGTTACAGACCTACTTGAGGGAAGGAGGCGACTTTGTGGGTGTGGGAGTGAGTTAGTGGTTTTTTCTCATGTTCTGAGAATAGGTAGGAAAGGTGGTTTGGTTGGTTTGGAGTGGACTTTTTCTAGTAAGTTGTTTGACAAGGCAAGTGTTTCTATGTCTGTGTATTCCACTGTGTCCGTGGTTGTAGACATTAGAATAGAGAATGCATCAATGGATGTTTTCTGTCTAGTACAAAACTTCCCAGCATTTATCCTGCCCAATTTATGAATGGACTGTGACTTGCCTTATGGATGGGCAACACGTACTATCTTACTATGTTCCTGTTTTCTTCCTGAATTCTGGGCACTCTTCAGAATAGGATAATGGTTTTGTGTCGAAGATATGTACCACCTCCAAGCTCTGTGACATGGGGATGTACATGATTAATGAAGTGAATGGGAGGATCTCAGAGAACTCATTTATCTATGTGACCAGTAAAATCTCAGTGGAGAAACCTTGCTTTGTGCCATTTGCTTACCTATTGGTCCTTTGCCCTGAATGTAAGAAAGGTCTTTGCCTCAGGCCACCCCTTTTTGAAGTCTAAAGAAAAGAGTTTTCAAATAAAAAATGAATGGGATTTACCTGTGGCTCTTTCTTAATTGCTTAGGAAATGGAGGTGTCTGAATCTGCCTCTTGGTTCTGTGTGGGGTTGTGGCTTAGATTCTCAGCTTCTGATGTATCTAAAGAAAGATTCCATGTGTGCTACCAAAACCAAAATGGCCAAAGAAGCAGTCATTGTGGATGAAGTCTCTCGCCATCTTCTGTAAGGTTCCTGACCTTAATCAAGTGAGAATAGGGATCCTTTGGAACAAATGAATTCTTCAATGGCCTGCAGAGGCTAGACCATAGATGCTTGGGTTTTCTCATGACTCCAATTCACATGAAGAATTTATACCTGGCAGCCAGTAGGCCTCAAATTGAAAACGTGGAGCAGTAATAATGGAAGGCCTATTTGATCACTCCTGGTTCACAGGAAGGGTGTTCAGGCCACTCTGACTTTAGGCAAAATAGGTCAAGGGAGCATATTTTGAACACTGTCTTGGACTGCACCTCTTATGGAAACTTTCAGCCAGAGGATTTGATGAGCGTCTATATGGAAGAAGATTAGGGCCATGTGGGAGAGTTTTGGTTTTAATTGTGGTCATTTGTTTGGCAGTTGGAAGACATGACTGTGTCCACCAGGGCTTGAACTCTGGTGTGATTCCCCTTAGAGACTGAGTTCTGGAACTGACGTCAGAGAAGTATTGCAATGAATTGTGTTGGGATTTAGGAGGCCACGCATGAGAGTTGCCTTTGGAAACTGAGATCTAGGACCTGGGTGGCTCTCCACAGAACACTTGGAATCTCAGCTAGGATATCACATGATTTTATTCTGAAAGAATTGACAACCATAGTTGAGAGTCAAAATACATGGACCTTGCATTGTATACCTCAATGGGCCTGGCTACATGTGACATTTTGGCCACTTTTTGGGAAGCCTTGCCTGTGAGAGTTCTACAGAGCTTTCATTGAAATGAGCTTCCTCACCATTTAATGTTTCTTGAATGAAATGAAACCCTCTGGGTCTCCAACTTCATCCTGAAAAATGGCTAGATAAATACCATGAAATTTTTGAAATTCTTATTACCAGATGTCACTGGAGAACCTTTGGATATCCTGTTGCTGATCATGAGTGTACCAGACAGTGCCTTGATTGACTGGGTTTCATGAAAATGGTGTAGAACAAAGATTCCTGTATGTTGGAACCTGCTGAGTAGTGCCCCAGAGCTGTGGTGTGCAGGTGTGTGATAAAACATCTCTGGTGGGGGCATGTGAATCTGCCATTGACTTCCAAATGGCTTGTGGCTCACATTGTGCAGCCAGTAATCCTTTATATGTCTGACCTCTCCTTATAAGGCATCTTGTTATATGGAGAGGTTCCAGGGCAATGTTCAGAATCAGGTTGCAATGGTCAAGGGGTCAAGCTATGTGGTATAGAAGCCTGATTGGTGTATTCTCCTGCAGACCCTGAACCACCACACGTGCGAGAAATCCCTCGAGCACTGAATCTCTGATGATCTCCTTATATTTCATGAAGCAAATACTAAACTATCAGTGCAGCAGAAAGAAACAACATGAGAAGTGGAAGATCAGCAAATGGCTTCACAGTCCACACGGGGAGACACTTAGCCTACAGTGGCCACAGTTTCCCTACAAAGAAAGAATTCAGCACTGCTGCCTCATGTTCATTGGAAAATAAGAAACCATGTCTTCCAGGTCACATAGATGCAGACCCAGCTTTGATAGTCTCACTACAAAGAAGCTAAAGCTCCTGACAACAACATATATTTCAAGTGCCCAAGGTCAGGAGCAGTTTCTCAAGAAGTTTTAGGCCGTCAGAGCTCCACGTTTTTGGAGTGTTTACCTGTTAGACCAGGACACGAGAAAAGACCACTGACTCCAATTAAAATCAAATTAAAGCAAGCTTATTATTTTCACTGGCCAGGGTGCCTCTCCCTCTCAAAATGGCGGAAACAAGACAGCAACCCCACCTTTCCTAGAGCCAAGCTTTATAGCCCAAAAAGTTACACAAAAGTGGATTTACAGATAACAAAAGTCGGAGAAGCATCACACTAATGCTAGTTTACATTTTTTTTTGCTGGCCCCATCATCAGAATTTATGAGGACCATTAGAGCCTCAGCGAGGGTCATTTTCTGGCCAGGGAAGGCCAAGATTTATGAGGTGTCAATAAAGTTTCAGAGAGGGCTGTTATCTGGTCAGAGAGCCAGGCATGGGTGAGTTCAAGGCACGGGCAGGTATTCCAAGCAGATTCAGAATTTGCAGTAATTCATAGTAAAGCCAAAATAATCTTTTCATGGTTTTGTGGCAAGATGGCTCCCAATTTTAATAAGTGATCAGGTTGGATCTATCATTCACCCCTTTTTAATGTGTCCCTTCCAAATCTTTGATAGAGTAGGGGAAGAGCAATGAGGGAATTTTAATCCCTCAGGTAACAGTCTCCAAATTTTTAGAACTCACCCAAAACTGGATTCCTGATTTTACCTGACATAATTAATTACTTGTATTTATAGTCTATTTATTTTTGGCTCCATTGTTGTAAGATGAGAGACCTCACTCATTTTGGCTTCTTCTGAGCTGGGAGAGAGTGATGTGAGTGGACACAGTGTAAGGGACATGAGTTGCCTTTTAGAAGTCAGTTGAGGGACATGAGTTGCCTTTTAGAAATCAGTTCAGATTGAAGTCTGGTTGGGAAAGAACAGGTTTTAAAGTCATCTGTGAATGGGTTTTTCTAGGTGAGAAACAAAAACCATGAGTACTGAAAAAATGTGGCAGCAGCTGGAATATGTCACTGTATAGAAGTTCCCTCAGCAGGATTTAATATCCCCAGTTATCAGGACTGTCAACTTAATATTTAACATTTAGTGTTACAGTTGTCCCTCCCCATAAGATACAGTTTAATAATTTAATGACATCTGATCTTGCAAAATCCTTTTACTAGTATGGCCTCTGTGTCTAATAGAGAAACCTTCAATTCTGTTACTCAGGGCTAGATAAACGTACTAGCAAACACCAAGCCTATCTGTGTAGGTTAGGCATATCTGTAGGCCTTAAATTAAAAATTTCTGCCTCTTGCAGCTCCTCTTGATAGTCTCTATTTATAATTATCAGGCATTCCTCTCTGAGAATCCTTCATTGTAGCCTCCAACCTTACTTATTTTGGGAGGCTAACATAAAGGATATACCTTAAAATATAATAATAATAATAATAATAATTATTATTATTATTATTATTATTTAAAATGCCCAGGAAAGGCTGTATTTTGGTTTTAACTGTCTTTGCTAAGTGTTTAAGATGAAACAGTCAAACTGACTTTTGTTTCAATCTATTGTTAACAGTCAGCTGAGCTTTCCGGGAGTCAGTCCTGGGGAAACTTGAGAGCAGCTTTTCAGTTCTGCTAGTGCCATTTGCGCTTGGTGGGTCCAGGTCTTGCTTGAACATGTGGCTTCCCTCGAAAGCATCAGGGATGTCTCCCTTCTCTGTTGACTCTCCACTTTGTAGCAAATGCACTGATTAGCTTTCTGTTCTCCAGTGGTCTCATTAATCTCCCTGATTTGGAGGTTATGAGGCCCAGAGGTGCAAAGCTCTTAGAGAAGTCCCCTATTCCCTAGATTCAGACTGATTCCGAGGGCAAGAGCCAAATATTGTTTTTCTTGGCCCTTTTCGTGTAAATTTAATTTTAAATCCTAATCTTAATCATTCAGAAAATAAATTTTAACAGCCTTATATTAAGAGTACTGGGCTTTAATGTCTATAAATTTATTATTATTTAACTTTTTATTAATTGGGATCTGTATTATTCTGTCTATCTTGTAGGTGATGACTTATTATCTTAAATTAACCCATGTTGTGTTCTTAAAGCAACACTTCTGTAAAACACTAACAGGGAATCTTTAGATCACTTATAAGGAAATTACAAAATAAAATTTTTTAACAAGAGTAAAAATACTTAGTTTGTGTAATAGCTACCCTGAATTTTTTAGCTGAGTTATATATTATATCCCCTAGTAATCTTGACAGAAAAAAGTCTTTAAAAATAACTTTAAATGAAATAAAATCTGACCTATTGGTTTCGTAGTCATTGTCACATGTAGTAAGATGGGACACAGAGCCTTATCTCAGGTAAGGCAGGGCTTTTTATAAATCTTAAGTGTTTTAGTTCTAAAGATAATCTTTGTTTTTTTAAATTTTATTTTACAAAGTTTACATAAATTGTTTGAGATCACATGAACATTAGCTAACCTTACATTATATCACATTTGAAACATGAATTTAAGAAAGGCTGAAAGATTTTAACCTTTACATAGATTAGGCTCTCATTAACATTAAAATACATTTAAATTTTTCCCCAATGTAAAAAGTAATATAAAACTTTTTATATCTTATTGAAAACAGGTAAATGAATGCCCAATATATATATATATATATTTACCATACAACTTCAGAACACCAGCTTCATATAATGCTCTTTTAAAGTTTCTACATTACAGACTAGTATACCTGAAAGATATGAGCACATTAATGGCATCACAATTACACTGATGTTTCTACATTAACTGATTAGCTTTCAAATAAATGGCAGTACAGTGCTCTAAAATAACAGTTCTTATTTAATCAGTTGTTTAATTTTAATGGTTGCTTGCACTAGAAAAAATAAAACTTAATAAACACAATGTTATGCATAAACTTATGTTTTAAGACATTTTTGTCTCTTTAACACATGACTGATTTTTACAATTTTATACAGACTTTAGTACAAACTTGTACAGACATTAGTAAATCAATCAGATGTCTAACAAAATTGCTCATGAGTGAGTAATCCCATATGAAATTTACTTTACTTATTTATCAAAATATTATACAAATGTATTTAACAGTGTAAACCATTTTTTTGTTGAAAAAAAAGTCCTAGAAGGAAGGCATATTAGAACTTTTGTCGACATTAATATTTTATTAGATATTTGACCACCTAGAAAAACTTGCAAGCTTAAATTTAAAGACATTTATTTTTATCTTTTTATCCAATTTAAATTGAACCATTTAAATCACGTGAATTAAAGATCTTTGGATCCACTTTTTAAAATTTGTTTTTATGAGCGTTTTTTTTTATGAGTGCTCTGTATATATGTTAATTTGTGTATCATATATATGATAAACGCACATATGTATATATAGACATACAACGCATAACAAAAGTGTGCACACATAATAATAGTAAAGGCCTTGTAGCTTTTCACAGGTGAAATCTCCATTGCAATGTTTCAAAAACTCCACAGTTGGTCAAAGATAGATCTGATCAGAAAAACATTAACCTAGTTCTGTAGGATCAAAATCAGGCCCTCCTTTTACTTACAGGATTAGGTCCTCTGGTTCGGTTCCATGCCAAGCACACCCCATCTCCTAACATTTCAGTAGTCATCCAATTAATGCCAATTTAATAATGATGACAGGGTTTTGAGAAAAAGAAAAACGGACGTTTATTGCTTTGCTAACAAAGGAGAAACACAGGGGACTGTGCCCAAAGTTTGTGACTCTCCTGATCTGGAGGGACAAGGGGGTTTAAAAGAGTTTCACTTGTTAACCTGTGAGATACTCAGTTCTTAGATCCCCAGCAGGCATTGCCCTCTGCACTGGGTGTGCTCCAGACAGCCAGCTAGGGGCTTCTCTCATCCTGCTTAACAAAAGGGGGTAGTGTTCATCGTAGTTCCTTAAAACACAGTCAAAAGGGGTGTCAGGCTTACTTGCCTTATTACCCATTTCCACGTCCAATATCCTTAAATTTTTACCATAGGAAACATCAACAAAACGCACAAAAATGAACAACAAAAAACATATAGAACACAGAACAAAACACACAAAAAAACCCAGAAACCCGGCGCCGAAACAAAAAAACCATGGAGCAATGCAACGTCTTGCTAAAGCTCCAGGATAAGATCTCCTGCGTGCCCATTGGCACGTCTCTACCCTTTCAGAGGAATTCCCTACAGAACAGAACAGAGGACAGAACGATTCTCTTTACTCTCCCAGACAGGAGTATATGTGAACCTCCCCAGGCCACCTCTCTGTCATCAGAATAGATCTCCCTTAACCAGATATCAGACGTTATAAAGGCGCCACTTAACTATGGAGGCCACCTCCACAAGGTGCTTGTTAATAGTTTTAGTGTGGTGGTTCACTGCAGTGCTCCATGGACCAAAAGCTCACTCCAAGGCCTTGGAACTTGCCTCTCCAGGCTGGAGCCCTGGAGGGAAGGCCAGCTTCAGAACTTCTAGCAGTCTGGTCTTGTAATTTGTTGGGGCAGGGTCAGCTCGCTGGGAAACTACAAAATGTTAGACCAGGATGCTAGAAAAGACCACTGACTCCAATTAAAATCAAATTAAGGCAAGCTTATTATTTCAAACGTCCAGGCTGTTTCTCCCTCTCAAAATGGCAAGAACAAGACAGCAAACCCACCTTTCCTAGATCCCAGCTTTACAGCCCAGAAAGTTACACAAAACGGGGGTTACAGAAAACAGAATTTTGATAAGCATCACACTAATTGTCGTTTACACTTTTTTTTTTGCTGGCTCCAGCATCAGAAATTATGAGGACCATTAGAGCCTCAGAGAGGGTCGTTGTATGGCCAGGGAAGGCCAATATTTATGAGGTGTCACTGAAGTTTCAGAGAAGGCTGCGATCTGGTCAGAGAGCCAGACATGGGTGAGTTCAAGGAATGGGCAGGCATTCCAAGCAGGTTCAGAATTTGCAGTAATTTATAGTAAAGCCAAAATTAGCTTTTCATGGATTTGTAGCAAGATGGCTCCTAATTTTAATAAAAGATCAGTTTGGGTGTATCAACCGTGTCCCTTACTATTGAAAACTCCTCTACCACCTCCAATGTTGTGAACTCCTATGCATTTTTCAATCCAGATATGTATTCACAGATTTTCTACCTCTTTTCCTCTAATTGTGTCTTTCTTGGGGTGAAGGTAATGTCAAGGCATTGTTCTGGATGAGTGTAGGAAGAATTTTGTGTAGCACATATTTGCATATACATTGGATTCATTTTCCAATTTTCTATTTGAAATACTGAATCCCTGACACTAATCCATACCCTACTAGACTCTAACTACTAATGCTAATATGATGGAAAAAAATAACCCAAACAGAATTGAAATACAAGCAGTTCAGAGGAGGCATGGTCTATATTGGACTTGCATTTTGCAAGATAAAGAGTAGGTGTTATAAATCTAGTCAATTTTTAATTGAAATAGTTCTCCATGTGTTGTTAAAGTTAACAAATATGTGAATTTCTGACTCCCTATCTCTCTAGCCAATTCAGCACAAGTATTTTAATATGCACATATAGAATCCTACCTGGTATCACACGTACATTTTTGTGAGGTGCCTGACTTGGCAGATACAAATTGTGAGAAGAGTTCCCTCCTGCTAAATGCTGTTGGAACTGAAAATTCAACCTATGGGTGAGCTTCCTAGTAGAACTTTATACATAAATCCATTTTCAGTAATATAAATATTTTTTCCATCTGTGGATGGTATATATTTCATGATGAATTTTGTTTTTCATATTCATTGCTACTAGTTAATGTCTGTGTGTGTGTTTTGTGTCTGTGTGTGTGTGTGTGTATTAACTCTCCAGATTTTTCAAAATATGAATTACATGTGTCTTATATACACTCTCAATATTCATTCATGTTCATGTATGTGGATTAATAATCAAATTCTCACAAGTTTATTCTCAGAAATATTCATCCACTTGAAATAAATATTTGTTTTCTTGAACAGAAAACTCACTACAGTGAATGGTGGTTACAAATCCTAATATTTCTACAGTAACTGACCCAGTTTAACATCAACTCAGGTGTATTCCTATGGGAAACCATCAATATTTTGACGTTCATTTTTATTCAACACTGGTAAATTTCTATTTCTCCAGTTTTTGCACTTCATAATATATGTATTTCATCCACAAATTCACAAATTTATAGGCATTTGTTTCACTTTCAATCACTTCCTGCTTGGAAACACATGCATTCCTCCAGGATTCTTGACTGGGCTTTTCATGAGACTTCTTTCCAAACATATTATTTTTAATTTCCATAATCACTTTTGAAGCAAAACTCACACACGCTTCATGATAAATTATACCCTAATGTTACCATTAGATGTATAACTGGTTGGAATGAATGATTGTATTTCAATATAAGATTTCCTGTAGATTTTCAGATGTCAATTCAATCCATTATTTAAAATTGGAACCAGTTACATTACTTATCCACAGTATGGTCTATTCCTGTATTTTCTCTATATTAATATACAAAGTGTACCCCTATTTGCACCCCCAATAATAATTTATACGTCTTCAAAATATTGCTCCCAGAAATGGTGGAAGAAATACTCATGTCACCTGATCTACACATACATTTTATCACAGTAATATTCTGGACACAAAAAGCAAAGCTCAAACTTATTATTGTACCAAAGCCAAAATGAAAAGTGAACTTGGATACCTAAAACTTTCATGTCCACTTTGCCTAATGCTCTCAAATGTAAATCCTATTGGTGACTACATATTTGTTTCTTCCTAAGATTATATATTCAACTTCAAGGCTTTTGAAAATGTCTAATTCTATCACTCACATTATACTCCTGCTGATTTCCTAATGTCTCTATTGATATCTGCTTTCCTACCTATTTTCCCCAGTTCATCATTGTGACTGACCCTTCACATGTGCTGACATTGACATTCACTCTCTGCCCAAAAACCTATAGCTAAAGAACTTTTGGTCCAAATTCTATAATCACTCTTTTTTCTAAACCTTCAGACTATCTTCCTAATTCTTCCGACTATCCCTTTTTGACTGGATGTTCTCTTCGACATTCAATCATCCAAGGTACAAGGTCCTATGCCATTCTGTATAGATTCATGTGAGACATCTGTGCAGAATGGATTTCAAATCTAAGTATCCCAGTCAAGGCTCCAATGTCCTTCTGGGCTTCAAATCTTACCTAGATTTCTGTTTTCATATTTATATTTCACCTGCATATTCTTGTAAATATTACAGGTTCCAAGTACCATTATTCATTCCGCAGAATGTTTTCTACCCCAAATTGAACATGTTATTAACCCAAACCATGCACTGTTCCCTCAATCTAACTTTACGGAAAAGCAGCAACAGAGTTGGTCTTACAATACCGGAATGTAGTGGATCTTCCACCTGTTGAGAACCTCAAAGGTCCGTGCAGAATGATTCCTTGAGAAGATGTAGGCAGCTATGAAGGACCTGAGAGAGCAAAGGTCATCTTCCATGGCAAACATCTTGTTCAGGATGAAGGGATGTGACTGAACCAGCATCTATGTTCTCAATGTAGAGAAGATGGACAAAACCAGGCCTGTGTGGTGAGCTGTTACTGGGTGCCTATGGTTGATATACCATTCTAACTTGTGAAAGTGTCACAGGAATTGGTGCAGGCTCCATCTCATGGAACACTTGGAAGCAACTGTTAAGACCAAGTTGTTGCCAAGGAAGTGACCTCATTCAGTTCCTGAAGGAAGTGACCTACATCATTTCCTTGGTGATGGAACTCTCTGAACTTGGGATCCAGGAAGCCAGGCACCCAGAGCAAGTCCCAGTACCAGTCCCAGTGGTCTCACTTGTTTGGATTTACCAACGACAATTGAAATTGGATAAACAGATAAAAATAAGTGTCTTTAAATTTAAGCTTAAAAGTTTTTCTAGGAGTTCAAAAATTTAATAAAATATTAATGTCTATTAATTGTCTAATATGACTTGGTTCTAGGACTTTTCCTTCAGCAAAAAAATATGGTTTACACTGTTCAATACATTTATCTAATATTTTGATAAATAAGTAAAGTAAATATGAAATGGGATTACTCATTCATGAGTACTTTTGTTAGATATCTGATTGATTTACTAAGGTCTTTATAAGTTTGTACTAAAGTCTGTATAAGATTGTAAAAATCAGTCATGTGTTAAAGAGACAAAAATTCCTTAAAAGATAAGTTTACCCATAACATTGTGTTTATTAACTTTTATTTTTTCTAAAGCAAGCAACCATAAAAATTAAATAACTGAATAAATAAGAACTGTTATTTTACAGCACTGTACTGCCATTTTTTTTAAAAGCAAAACTGGCTTAATGTAGAAACATCAATGTAATTTTGATGCTATTAATGTGCTCATATCTTCCAGGTATATGAGTATGTAAGGTAGAAACTTTAAAAGAGCACTATATCAACCTGGTGTTCTGAAGTTGTATGGTAAATATATGTATATATATATATATATATATATATATATATATATATATATATATAGCACTAATTTACCTGTTATCAATAAAATATATAAAGTTTTATGTTACTTTTTTTACATTGGGAACAATTTAAATATATTTTGAAGTTAATGAGAGCCTAATCTATGTAAATGTTAAGAACATTCAGCCTTTCTTTAATTCATGTTTTAAATGTGATATAATATAATGTTAGCTACTGTTCATGTGACCTCAAACAATTTAGGTAAACTTTGTAAAATGATATTAAAAAAACAAAAATCATCTTTAGAACTAAAACACTTAAAATTTATAAAGAACCCTGCATTACCTGAGATTAGGCTCTGTGTCCCATCTTACTACATGTGAGAATAACTACGAAACAGTAGTTCAGATTTTATTTCATTTAAAGTTATGTTCAAAAGTTTTTTTTTTTTCTGTCAAGATTACTAGGATCTGAAACAGGGGGTATTATGTATAACTCAGCCAAAAAAATCAGGGTAGCTATTAAACGAACTAAGTATTTTTACTCTTGTTAATTTTATTTTGAAATTTTTCTTATAAGTGATCTAAAGATTCCCTATTAGTGTTTTGCAGAAGTGTTGCTTTGAGAAGACAACATGGGTTTATTCAATATAATAAGTCATCACCTACAAGACAGAGAGAATAATACAGATCCCAATTAATAAAAAGATAAATAATTATAAAGTTATTGACATTAAAGCCCAGTACTCTTAATAAAAGGTTGTTAAAATTTATTTGCTGGATGTTTAAGATTAGGATTTAAAATTAAATTTAAATGAAAAGGGAAAAGAAAACCAATATTTGGCTCTTGCCCTCTGAGTCAGTCTGAATCCAGGGTACAGGGGCTTCTCTAAAGAGGCTTGCAACTCTGAGCCACATTACCTCCTGATTAGGGAGATTAATGAGAACACTGGAGAACCGAATTTCAATCAGTTCATTTGTTTTGAAGAGGAGAGTCATCATAGAAGGGAGACATCCCTGATGCTTCCGAGGGAAGGCACATGGTCAAGCAAGTCCTGGACCCACCTAGCACAAATGGCACTAGCAGAACTGAGAAGCTGCTCTCAAGTTTCCCCAGGACTGACTCCCATAAGAGCTCAGCTGACTGTTAACATTAGATAGAAACAAAAGTCAGTTTGACTGCTTCATCTTAAACACTTAGCAAAGACAGTTGAAAGCAAAATAAAGCCATTCTTGGGCATTTTAAATAATAATAAAAATTATCATCATCATAATAATAATATTTTAAGGTATACCCTTTATGTTAGCCTCCAAAAATAAGTAAGACTGGAAAATACAAAGAAGGATTCTCAGACAGGAATGCCTGATAACTATAAAAAGAGACTATCAAGTGGAGCTGCCAGAGGCAGAAGATTTTAGTTTAAGGCCTACAGATATTCGTAACCTACACTGGTAGGCTTGGTATTTGCTAGTACGATTATCCAGCCTTGAGTAACAGAATTAAATGTTTCTCTATTAGACACAGAGGTCATACTAGTAAAAAGATTTTGCAAGATCTGATGACATTAAATTATTAAACTGTAACTTATGGGGAGAGACAACTGTAACACTAAAAGTTAAATATTAAGTTTACAGTCCTGATAACTGGGGATATTAAAGACTGGTGAGGGAACTTCTATACAGTGACATTTTCCAGCTGCTGCAATATTTATTCAGTACTCAGGGTTTTTGTTTCTCTCATAGAAGAATCTATTCCCAGATGACATTACAGCCTGTTCTTCCCCAACAAATCATCAAACCGAACTGACTTCTAAAAGGCAACTCATGTCCCTCAACTGACTTCTAAAAGACAACTCATGTCCCTCACACCGTGCCCCCTCACGTCACCCTCTCTCAGCTCAGAAGACACCAAAATGTCTGACGCCTCTTTTCTTACAACAATGGAGCCAACAACTAAATAGACTATCAATATAAGTAGGTTATTAAGTCAGGTAAAATCAGGAATCCAGTTTTGGGTGAGTTCTAAAAATTTGGAGACTGTTACCTGAGGGATTAAAATTCCCTCAGTGCTCTTCCCCTACCCTATCAAAGATTTCAAAGGGACACATTAGAAAAGGGGGAATGATAGACCCATCCTGATCTTTCATTAAAATTGGGAGCCATCTTGCCACAAAGCCATGAAAAGATAATTTTGGCTTAACTATAAATTACTGCAAATTCTGAACCTGCTTGGAATGCATGCCAGTGCCTTGAACTCAGCCATGCCTGACTCTCTGAAACTTTAGTGACACCTCATAAATATTGGCTTTCCCTGGCCAGAAAACGACCCTCTCTGAGGCTCTAATGGTCCTCATAAATTCTGATGTAGGGGCCAGCAAACGAAAATATGAACTACCATTAGTGTGATGCTTGTCAGAGATCTGTTATCTGTAACCGACGTTTCGTGTAACTTTCTGGGCAACAAAGCTTGGCTGTGGGGTTGCTGTCTTGTTCCCGCCATTTTGCGTAGGAGATGCAGCCCAACCAGTAGAAATAATAAGATTTCTTTAATTAGATTTTAATTGGAGTCAGTGGTCTTTTCTTGCATCCTGGTCTAACAGGTAAACACTCCACAAACATGGAGCTCTGCTGGCCTAAAGACTTCTTGAGAAACTGCCTCTGAGTTTGGGCACTTGAAATATATGTTTTTGTCAGGAGCTTTAGCTTACTTTCTAGTGAGAGCATCAAAACTGTATCTGTATTTATGTGACCTGTAGGACATGGTTTCTTATTTTCCAAAGGACATAAGGCAGCAGTGCTGAATTCACTCTTTGTAGGTAAACTGTGGCCACTTAAGGCTAAGTGTCTCCCCGTGTGGACTGTGAAGCCATTTGGTCATCCTCCAATTTTCGTGGTGTTTCCTGCTGTTGCACTAGGAGTTTGGTATGTGCTTAACGAAATACAATGAGTTCAAATGGCACCCAGTGCTGGAGGGAGTTCTTTCATGTGTGGTTGGTCAGGGTCTTCAGGAGAATGCACCAACCAGGATTCTATCCCACATAGATTGCCCGCTTGACCATAGCAACCTGATTCTGAACATTGCCCTGAAATCTCCATATAAAAACATGCCTTTTTATGGAGAGGTTTCAGACTTATAAGATTCTGCTGGATGCACCATGTAAGTCACAAGCCATATGGAAGCCATTGGCAGATCCACATGGCCCCACCAGCGATGTTTTATCACACACCTGCACACCACCACTCTAGGCCCACTATTCAGTAGGCACCAACTTACTGGCATTTCTGTTCTACACCATTTTAATAAAACCCAGTCAATGAAGGCACTCTCTGGTACACTCATGATCAGCAACAGTACATCAATAGGTTCTCCAGTGCCACCTGGTTAGGGGAATGTCAAAAATTTTATGGTATTTATCTAGCAATTTTTCAAGGATGAAGTTGGAGGCACTGTGGGTTTCAATTTATTTAGGGACCATTAAAGGGTGAGAAAGCTCATTTCAATGAAAGTTCTGGAGAATTCTCACAGGCAATTCTTCCCAAAGAGTGGCCAAAAGGTCACATGAAGGCAAGCCCATTGAGGTCTACAATGTAAGATCCATGTGTGTTTTGACTCTCAACTATTACTGCCAAGTCTTTCTAAATTAAATCATGTGATATCTTGGCTGAGATTCCCAGTGATCTGTGGCGAGCCACCCTGAGCCTAGATCTCAGTTTCCAAGGGCGACTTTCATGCGTGGCCTCCTAAAATCCAAACACAATTCATGGGAATATTTCTCTGAGGTCAGTTCCAGAACTCAGTCTCTAAGGGGAATCACAGCAGAGTTCAAGACCAGGTGGACCCATTCATCTATTCCAACCACCACACAAATGACCACAGTTTAAACCAAAACACTTTCACATGACCCTCATCTTCGGCCATAGAGACACTCTTCATAACTTCTTGCTGCAGGTTTCCATGAGGGGTACAACCCAAGACTGTATTCAAAATATGCACCCTCGCCCTTTTTTGCCTAAATTCAGGGTGGCCTGGACACCCTTCCTGTGAACCAGGAGTGATCAAATACGCCTGCCCTTAATACTGCTTTGCTTCTCCATTTTGACTCTTACTGACAGTCGGGTATAGATTCTTTGTGTGAATTGGAGTCATGAGAAAATCCAGCACCTATTTCCTAGCTTCTGCAGGGCTTTGAAGAACTCATTTGAACCAAAGGATATCTATTCTCACTTGATAGGAGTCAGGACGTACAGAGGAAGGCAAGAGACTTCATTCACATTGACTTCTCTTTTGGCCATTTTGGTTTTGTATTCACACATGGGATATTTCTGTAGATCCATCAGGTGCTGAGAATCTAAGCCACAGCCTCAAACAGGGCCAAGGGGCTGATTCAGACACATTCCTTTCCAGAAATTAAGCACAGAGCCACAGGTGATGCCCATTCATTTCCATTTGAAAACTGTTTTCTTCAGGCTTCACAAAGGGTGGCCTGAGGCAAAGACCTTCCTGACATTCAGGGCAACAGAACAGTAGGTAAGCAAAAGGCCCAAAGCAGGGTTTCTCCACTGAGACTTTCCTGGTCACACTGATATCTGAGTTCTCTGAGATGTTCCCATTGACTTCAGCTATCCAGTACATGGCCGTGTAACAAAGCTTGGAGGTGGTTTATATCTTAGACACAAAACCATGAGCCTATTCAGGAGAGTGGCCAGAATTCAAAAAGAAAACTGGAGCTTAGGAAGTTAATAAGTGTTTCCTATTCATAAGGCAAGCCGCAGTCCATTCATCAATTGCGGAGGATGAATGCTTGAAAGCTTTCTACTAGACAGGACAATCCATTGATGCATTCTCTTTTCAAATGTCGACAACCATGGACACAGTGGGATACAGAGATAGAAACCCTCACCTTGTCAAATGACATTCTAGAAGCACTCCACTCCAAACCAAACAATCTGCCTTTTCTACCTATTCTAAGAACATGAGACAAAACCACAAACTCACACCCACACCCACAAAGGCAACTCCTTCCCTAAAGCAGGTCTGTGAGTATCCGGACTGTCCTCTGACTGGTGAGCCATATTACGTTCCACCAAAATATTCTGTCCTTTCTCAGATCTGGTCTCCTTGGCCAACCTGTGAAGTTTTCAGTATACAGCGGTGAACCACTACCTGCTTTCTCAGGAAAGGCCCCTCTTCAGAGCTCTCCTGAAATTTGGCCATCCTCAAATCAGTAGGTAGCAAGAAAGTCTAACTCTGTCCTTGGTATTACCAAACAAGTGAGCCCATTGGAACTGGGACAGGGACTGGCTCTTGGTGCCTGGCTTCCTGGATTCTAAATTCAGAGAGTTTCATCACCAAGGAAGTGAGGTAGTTCACTTCTTTCAGGAACTGAATGAGGTCACTGGCTTGGCAACCACATTGTCTTAACAGTTGCTTTCAAGTGTCCCATGACATGGAGGATGCATCTATTTACTCTGACACTTTCACAATTTAGAATGGTATATCAAACATAGGCACCCGAAAAGAACTCTCCAAACAGGCCTGGTTTTGTCAATCTTCTCTACATTAAGAACCTAGATGCTGGTTCACTCACATCCCTTCATCCTGAACAAGATGTTTACCATGGAAGATGACTTTTGTTCTCTCAGGTCCTTCATATCTGCCTACATCTCCTCAAAAGATCATTCTGCATGGAGCTTTGAGGTTCTCAATAGGTGGAAGATCCCCTACATTGCAGTATTGTAAGACCAACTCTATTGCTGCTCTTCTGTAAAGTTAGATTGAGGGAACAGTGTGTGGTTTGGGTTAATAACATGTTAAATTTCGGGTAGGAAACATTCTGTGGAATGAATAATGGCACTGGGAACCTGCGAGATTTACAAGAATATACAGGTGAAATAGAAATCTAGGTAAGATTTGAAGCCCAGAAGGGCATTGGGGCCTTGACTGGGATACTTAGATTTGAAATATATTCAGCACAGATGTCTCAGATAAATCTATATAGAATGATATGATTGAATGTCGAAGAGAACATCCAGTCAAAAACGGATAGTCGGTAGGATAAGGAAGATATTCGGTAGGTATAGAAAGAAGAGTGAATATAGGATTTGGATCAAAAGTCCTTTAGCAATAAGGTTACACGTAGACAGTGAATGTAAATGTCAGCACATATAAAGAGTCAGTCACAATGATGAACTGGGGAAAATATGTAGGAAAGAAGATATCACTAGAGACTTCAGAAAATCTGGCAATGGTTTAGACATTTTCAACACACTTGAGGTTGAAAATATAATCTTAAGAAGAAAGAAATATATAGTCACCAATAGGATTGACATTTGAGCGCATTAGGCAACCTGGACATGGATGTTTTTAATAATCCATGCTCACTTTCTTTAAGGCATTGATACAATCATAAGAGTGAACTTTGCTTTTTGTGTCCAATCATTACTGTAATAAAATGTATATGTAGATCAGGTGACATGAGTATTAATTCCACCATTTCTGGGATCAATATTTTGAAAACATGTAAAGTAGTTTGGGGGTACAAATAGGTGTACCCTGTGTCTATGTATATAGAGATAATGCCTGAATAGACCATACTGTGAATAAATAATAGAACTGTTTCCTACTTTAAATAATGGATTGAAATGATATTTGAAAATATACACAAAATCTTATATTGATATACAATCATTTATTCCATCCAGTTATATATCTAATGGTAATATTAGGGTTATGGTTTATCAAGAAAAGTGTATGAGTTTTGCTTCTAAAGTGATTGTGGAAATCGAAAATAATGTGTTTGGAAAAAAGTCTCATGAAAAGACAAGTCAAGAAACCTCGAGGAATACATGTGTTCTGAAGCAGGAAGTGATTGAAAGTGAAACAAATGCTTATAAATCTATGAACTTGTGGATGAAATATATATCTTATGATGTGCATAAACTGAAGAAATATTAATGTGCCAGTTTTGAATGAAAATGAACATCAAAATACACATCATGTCCCATAGGTGTGTACTTGCGTTGATGTTAAACTAGGTAAGTTACTGTAGAAATATTAGGATTTTTATGCACCATTCACCGAAGTTAGTTTTCAGTACTGGGAAACAAATATGTAATTCAGGTGGATGACTATTTCTGAGAATAATCTGTGAAAAGTTGATTATAAATTCACATATATGAAAATGAATGAATTTAGGGAGTGTAAATAAGACACATATATTTCTTATTTTGAAAAATCTGGAGAATACACACACACACACACACACACACACACACACACATTAAATAGTAGCAATATATATGCCAATCGAAATTCATCATGAAATATATATCATCCACAAATAAAAAAATATTCATTTTACTTAATATGGATTAATGTATAATGTTGTTCTACTAGGAAGATCACCCATTGGTTGAAATTTCAGTTTCAACATGGATTAGGAGAAGTGATCTCTTCTCACAATTTGTATCTGCCAAGTCAGCCACCTCACAAGAATGTACGTGTGAAACCAGGTAGGATTCTATATGTGCATATAAAAATACATGTGCTGAATAGGCTACAGAGAAAGGGAGAGAGGAATTCACATATTTGTTAACTTTAAAAGCACATGGACAATTATTTCCAAAAAAATTTGACTCAGTTTATAACTCCTACCGTATATAATGCAATATGCAAGTTCAACTATACACCATGCCTCCTCTGATCTGCTTGTATTTCTATTCTGTTTGGTTAGTTTTCTAAATCATATTAGAATTAATAGTCAGAGTCTAGTAGGGTATGGGTTAGTGTCAGGGATTCAGTATTCCGAATGGAAAATTGGTATTGAATCCTATGTGTATGCAAATATGGGCTACACAAAAATCTTCCCACTCTCATCCAGAACAATGCCATGACATTACCTTCGACCCAAGTATGACACAATTAGAGGAGAAGAGATAGAAATTCTGTGAATACCAATCTGGAATGGAATATGCTCAGGATTTCAAAAACTTGGAGGTGGTAGAAGAGTTTCCAAAAGTAAGGAACAAGGTAAACACTCAACAAACATGGAGTTCTGCTGGCCTAAAGACTTCTTAAGAAACTGCCTCTGAGGTTGGGCACTTGAAATATATGTTATTGTCAGTAGCTTCAGCTTCCTTAGTAGTGACACCATCAAAGCTGGGTCTGCATCTATGTGACCTGGAGGAGGGGTTTCTTATTTTCCAATGAACATGAGGCAGCAGTGCTGAATTTGCTCTTTGTAGGTAAAATATTTCGTCTGGGGGCTAAGTGTCTCCCCGTGTGGACTCTGAAGCCATTTGGTCATCCTCCACTTTTTGTGGTGTTTCTTGCTGCTGCACTGGGATTTTGGTGTTTGCTTCACGAAATACAAGGAGTTCATCTGGGACACAGTGCTAGAGGGAGTTCTGTCACGTGTGGTGTGTCAGGGTCTGCAAGATAATGTACCAATCAGGCTTCTATCCCACATAGCTTGCCCCCTTGACTATAGCAACCTGATTCTGAACATTTCCCTGAAACTTCTCCATATAATAAGAAACATTTACATATAAGGGTCTGCTAGCTGCACCGTGTCATTCACAAGCATTTGGAAGACAATAGCAGATCCACATGGCCCAACCACAGATTTTTTATCACACACCTTCACACCACTTCTCAAGGCCCACTACTCAGCAGGCTTCAACTTACTGGCATCTCTGTTCTACACCATTTGTATAAAACCCACTCAATCAAGGCACTGTCTGGTATACTCATGATCAGCAACAGGATTTCAAAAGATTCTCCATTGCCACCTGGTCATAGGAATTTCAAAAATTTCATGGTTTTTATCTAGCCACTTTTCAAGGATGAAGCTGGAGGCACTGTGGGTTTCACTTCATTCAGGAACCATTAAATGGTGTGGAAGCTCATTTCAATGAAAGTTCTGGAGAATTCTCACAGGCAAGGCTTCCCAAAGTGTCGCCAAAAGATCACAAGAAATCAGGCCCATTGATTTCTACAATGTTTGGTCCATGTGTGTTTTGATTGTCAACTATGGCTACCAAGTGTTTCAGCATAAAATCAAGTGATATTCTTGCTGAGATTCTCAATGCTTTGTGGAAAGCCAACCTGGGCCTAGATCTCAGGTTTCAAGGGCGAATCTCATGCGTGGCGTCCTACAATCCCAACACAATTTATGGCAATACTTCTATGAGGTCAGTTCCAGAACTCAGTCTCTAAGGGGAATCACACCAGAGTTCAAGCCCATGTGGACCCAGTCATCTCTTCCAACCACCACACAAATGACCACAATTAAAACCAAAAAAACCCCACGTGGCACTCATCTTCTTCCATATAGAAACACATCAGAACCTCTGGCAGGAGGTTTCAATAAGGGGTGCATCCCAAGAGAGTGTCCAAAATAAGCTCCCTTTGCCCTCATTTGGCTAAAGTCAGGGTGGGCTGTACACCCTTCCTGTTAACCAGGAGTGACCAAATATGCCTGCCCTTAATACTGCTTTGCTTCTCCAATTTGAGGCATACTGGCTATCGGGTATAGATTCTTTGTGTGAATTGGAGTAATGGGAAAACTCAAGCACCTATGGGCTAGCGTCTGCACAGGTTTGAAGAACTCATTAGACCCAAAGAATCTCTATTCTCACTTGATGGAAGTCAGGAACCTTATTGAAGAAGGCAAGAAACTTCATCCACAATGACTGCTTTTTTGGCCAATTTGGTTTTGGATGGACACATGGGATCTTTCTTTGGATCCATCACGTTCTGAGAATCTAAGCCACAGCCTCACACAGGGCCAGAATGCTGATTCAGACACATCCTTTTCCAAAGCAATTAAGCCAAGATCCACAGGTGATGCCCATTCATTTCCATTTCAAAACTGTTTTTTTCAGTTTTTTTCACAAAGGTGTGGCCTGAGGGAAAGAACTTCCTGACATTCAGGGCAACAGAACCATTGATAAGCAAATGCCCCAAAGCAGGGTTTCTCCACTGAGACTTTCCTGGTCACAATGATATCTGAGGTTTCTGAGATGCTAGCCATTCCCTTCAGCTATCTAGTACATGGCCATGTCACAGAGTTTGGAGATGGTACATAAATCCATGAGCGTATTCTGGAGAGTGGCCAGAATTCAGGAAGAAATTAGGAACTTAGGAAGTTAGTAGGTGTTGCCCATCCAGAAGGCAAGCCAAAGTCCATTCATAAATTGGGCAGTATGAATGAAGATATTTACTAGAGAGGACACATCAATTGATGCATTCTCTTTTCTAATGTCTACAACCACAGACACAGTGGGATACACAGACGTAGAAACATCGCATTGTCAAACCACTTACTAAAAACAGTCCACGCCAAATCAAACAAACCGCATTTCCTACTTATTCTCAAAACATGAGACAATACCACAAACTCACACCCACACCCACAAAGCACCTCCTTCCCCCAAGTAGGTCTTTGATTATCCGGAGTTTCCTCTGACTGGTGGGCCATAGTATTTTCCCCCGAAATGGCCTGTACTTTCTCAGATCTGGTGTCTTTGCCAACTCTTTGAAATAGTCAGGAGCCAGTGGTGAACCACTACCTGCTTTCACAGGAAACACCCGTCTTCATAGCTTCCCTTGCATTTGGCCATCCTCACATCATTAGGTACCAAGGAAAACTGACACTGTCCTTGGTAAATCCAATCAAGTGAGCCAACTGGGACTGGGACTGGGACTGGCTCTGGGTACCTGGATTTCTGGATGCCAAGTTTGGAGAGTTGCATTACCAAGGAAGTGAGGTGAGGTCACTTCCTTCAGGAACTGAATAAGGTCACTGCTTGGCAACCACTTTGTCCTAACAGTTGCTTCCAAGGGTCCCATGAAAAGGAGGCTGCCCCAATTCCTGTGACATTTTCACAAGTTTGAATGGTATATCAACCATTGGCCCCCAGGAACAGTTCTCCACACCTGCCTGGTTTGGTCCATCTTCTCTACATTAAGAAGAGAGAGGCTGATTCAGACACAACCCTTCATCCTGACCAGGTTGTTTGAGATGGAAGATGACTTTTACTCTCTCAGGTTCTTCATATCTGTATACATGTTTTCCAAGGATAATTTCTGCATGGACCTTTGAGGTTCTCAGTAGCTGGAAAATTCCCAACATTGCTGTATTGTAAGACCAACTCTAATCCAGCTCTTCTGTAAAGTTAGATTGATAGAACAGTGTATGGTTAGGGTTAATAACAAGTTTGATTTGGGTTAGGAATCATTCTGTGGGATGAATAATGGTATTGGGAACCTGAGATACTTACAAGAATATATAGGTTAAATATAAGTATGAAAACAGAAATCTAGGTAAGATTTGAAGCCCAGAAAGTCATTGGGACCTTGATTGGGATACTTAGCTTGAATTATGTTCTGCACAGATGTCTCAGATAAATTGATACATAATGGCATAGGAACTTGTACCTTGGATGATTGAATGTAGAAGAGAACATCCACTCAAACAGATATAGTCAGAAGGATCAAGAAGATAGTCGGTAAGTATTGGACGAAGATTGAGTATAGGATTTGGACCAAAAGTTCTTTAGCAATAGGGTTTCGGTTAGAGACTGAATGTCTTAGGAAGAAACAAATATGTAGTCACCAATAGGATTGACATTTGATAGCGTTAGGCAACCTGGACATGGATGTTTTTAGTAATCCATGTTCACTTTCTATTTAGGCTTTGGTATAATCATAAGTGTGAGCTTTGCATTTGGTGTCCAGAATATTACTGTGATGAAATGTGTATGTAGATCAGGTGACATGAGTATTTCATCCACCATTTCTGGGAGCAATATTTTGAAGACGTATAATTTTGTATTGGGGTTACAAAAAGGTGTACCCTGTGTCTATGAATACAAAGAAAATGCATGAATAGGCCATTCTGTGAATAAATAATATAACTGGTTCCAACTTAAAATAATGGATTGAATTGAAATGTGAAAATATATAAGAAATCTTATATTAATATACAATAATTCATTTCAACCCATTATACATCTAATGGCAATATGAGGATTATGGTTTGTCATGAAGAGTGTGTGAGCTTTGCTTCAAATTGATTATGGAAATCGAAAATAATGTGTTTGGAAAGAAGTTTCATGAAAAGACGAAACCTGGAGGAATACATGTGTTCTGAAGCAGAATAGGAATCTACATGCATTGATGTTAAACTGGGTCAGTTACTGTAGAAATATTAGGATTTCAATGCACGAATCACTGAAGATAGTTTTCAGTACTAGGAAACAAATATGTTTTTCAGGTGGATGAATATTTCTAAGAATAATCTTGTGAAAATTTGAATATAAATCCACTTACATGAACATGAATGAATTTTAGAAGTGTATTAAAGACACATATATTTCATATTTTGAAAAATCTGGAGAATATATATATATATATATATATATATATATATATATATATATATATATACACAAAACACACACACAGACATTAAAATATAGCAATATATGCGCCATTTGAAATTCATCATGAAATGTATATAATCCACAGATGCAAAAATATATATTTTACAGAACATGGATTTATGTATAATTTTGTTCTACTAGGAAGCTGACCCATAGGTTGAATATTCAGTTCCTACAGCATTTAGGAGGAATGATCTCTTCTCATAATTTGTATTTGCCGATGCAGCCACCTCACAAAAATGTAGGTGTGATACCAGGTAGCATTCTATATGTGCATATAAAAATACATGTGTTGAATAGGCTACAGAAAAAGGGAGACAGGAATTCACATATTTGTTAACTTTAAAAACACATTGAGAGGGGGAGGGGCAGAGCCGCCAATTGCTCCTGCAAGATAGGCGGACCTGTGACCCACAGGCAGAACAGGCCCAGCAATCTGAGGAGGGTCAGAGACGCCCCCCGTGCCTGCATGGTAGGTGGACCTGCGACCACCGACAGACCAAGCCTATGGCCCGCCAGCATGGTAGACACATCTTCCCAGTTGGGGGAGGGGCAGAGCCGCCATCCATGCCTGCAAAGTAGACGGATCTGCAAACGACAAACAGATGAGGCTCAGTGGCCCACGGATGGTCAGAACTGCCGCGCCCGCCTGCAAGGTAGGCCGATCTGCGACCCACTGGCAGAACAGGCCCAGCGCCCGCAGAGGGGCAGAGCTGCCGCTCACGCCTTCAAGGTAGGTGGACCTGCTTTCGACCAGCAGAACAGGCCCAGCATCCTGCTGGTGTGGTAGGCACATTGCCCCAAATGTAGGAGGGGCAGAGCCGCCGCCCGTGCCTGCAAGGGAGACTTTGCAACTATACAAGAACAATATAAATATATAGGGGAAAAATTCAATAACACAACAGTTTCACCAAGCAGAAAGAAACACGAACAGCATGAAAAGACATGGAAAGAAATGACCACAAGCAATGCAGTTAAAGTCAACGTTAGAAGAGGTAATATCTGCAGCAGATGGAATGTCAGATAAAGAATTCAGGATATACATGCTTCAGATAATCAGGAGTCTCAGGGAAGACATTAGAGAGCAAAATCAGACAATGAAAGATCACTTCGACAATGAATTACATACACAAATAAAAGAAGCAGAAGATCAACTATACAGGGAGATGAGGTTATAAAATAAAAAAAAAAAAACAGAAATCTTAAAAATGCAGGAAGCAATAAACCAACTTGAAAACTCAATTGAGAATACTACCAGCAGAGAAGAACACTTAGAAGATAAAACATCAAACAATGAAAAAAAAGTATTTCAACTTTAAAAGAACATAGACAGTTCAAAAAAAAATGTGCACCATGATCAAGTAGGATTCATCCCTGGGATGCAAGGCTGGTTCAATATACAGAAATCAATAAATGTTACTCCCCACATCAATATACTTAAAAATAAGAACCATATGATCATCCCGATAGATGCAGAAAAAGCATTCGACAAAGCCAGCATCCCTTTATGTTCAAAACTCTAGAAAAACTAAGGATAACAAGAACATACCTCAATATTGTAAAAGCAATCAATGCTAAGACTCAGGCTAGCATCATTCTGAATGGAGAAAAATTGAAGGCATTCCCTCTAAAATCTGGAACAAGACAGGGATGCCCCTCTCTCACCACTTCTGTTCAACATAGTTCTCGAAACACTGGCCAGAGCAATTAGACACACGAAAGAAATTAAAGGCATAAAAATAGGAAAAGTAGAACTTAAATTATCACTATTTTCAGATGACATGATTCTATACCTAGCAGATACAAAAGGTTCTACAAAGAAACTATTAGAGCTAATAAATGAATTCACCAAAGTGGCAGGATATAAAATCAGCATGCATAAATCAAAGGCATTCCTATATATAGTGAAAAATCCTCTGAAATGGAAATGAGGACAACCAAGCCATACACAATATCCTCCGAAAAAATAAAATACTTGGGAATCAACCTAACAAAAGAGGTAAAAGACTGATACAATGAAAACTACAGAAACCTAAAGAGAAAAATTGAAGATTTTAGAATATGGAAAAATATACCCTGTTCATGGATAGGCAGAACTAACATCATCAAAATGGCGATATTACCAAGAGTTCTCTAGAGGTTTAATGCAATGCCAATCAAAATCCCAATGGCATTTCATGTAGAAAAAGAGAAAGCAATCATGAAATTCATATGGAAAAATAAAAGACCCAGAATAGCAAAAACAATGCTAAGCAGGAAGTGTGAATCTGGCGGTATAGCCATTCCAGTCTAGAAACAATACTACAGTGCAATAGTAACAAAAAAAAGCATGGTACTGGTACCAAAACAGGCGGGTGGACAAATGGTACAGAATATAGGACACAGAAACCAATCCACAAAACTACAACTATGTTATATTTGATAAAGGGGCTAAAAGCATGCAATGGAGGAAGGATAGCATCTTCAACAAATGGTGCTAGGCAAACTGGAAATCCATATGCAACAAAATTAAACTTAATCCCTTTCTCTCGCCATGCACAAAAGTTATATCGAAATGCATCAAGGAGCTTGATATCAAATCAGAGACACGGCATCTGATAGAAGAAAAAGTTGGCTAAGATCTACATACTGTGGTTTCGGGGTCCAAATTTATCAATATTACACCCATTGCACAAGAGTTAATAACTAGAATTGACAAATGGAACTTAAAAGTTTTTTCTCAGCAAAAGAAGCAATAGAGAGCTAAATAGGGAGCCTACAACCTGGGAACAAGTTATTACTCCTCTCACTTCAGACAGAGCCCTAATATCCAGAGTATACAAAGAACTAAAAAAAAATTAGACATTATGAAAACAAATAACCCAATCAACAAATGGACCAAGGACCTGAACAGACACTTCTCAGAGGAGGACATACAATCAGTCAATAAGTACATGAGAAAATGCTCACAATCTCTAGGAGTCAGAGAAATGCAAAACAAACCCACCCTAAGATACAATCTCACTGCAGTAAGATTGGCAGCCATTATGATGTCAAATGACAACAAGTGCTGGCAAGGATGTGGGGAAAAGTGTACACCTGTACATTGCTGGTGGGACTGCAAATTGGTGCAGCCAATTTGGAAAGCAGTATGGACATTTCTTGGAAAGCTGGGAATGGAACCAGCATTTGACCCAGCTATTCCCCTTCTCTGTCTATTTCCTAAAGACCTAAAAAGATCTTGCTACAGGGACACTGATAAATTGATGTTTATTGCAGCACAATTCACAATAGCAAGACTAGAACCAAACTCGATGCCCTTCAAAAGATGAATGGATAAAAAAAAAAAAAAGACTGTGGAACCAACCTAGATGCCCTTCAATAGACGAATGGATAAAAAAAAATGTGGCATTTATACACAATGGAGTATTACTCTGCATTAAGAAATGACAAAATCATAGAATTTGGAGGGAAATGGATGGCATTAGAGCAGATTATGCTAAGTGAAGCCAGCCAATCCCTAAAAAACAAATGCCAAATGTCTTCTTTGATATAAGGAGAGTAACTAAGAACAGAGTAGGGACGAAGAGCATGAGAAGAAGATTAACATTAAACAGGGACGAGAGGTGGGAGGGAAAGGGAGGGAGAAGGGAAATTGCATGGAAATGGAAGGAGACCCTCAGGGTTATACAAAATTACATACAAGAGGTAGCGAGGGGAAAGGGAAAAATAATACAAGGGGGAGATATGAACTGCAGTAGAGTGGGTAGAGAGAGAAGAGGGGAGGGGAGGGGAGGGGAGGGGGATAGTAAAGGATAGGAAAGGCAGCAGAATACAACAGACCCTAGTATGGCAATATATAAATCAATGGAAGTGTAACTGATGTGATTCTGCAATTTGTATACGGGGTAAAAATGGGAGTTCATAACCCACTTGAATCAAAGTGTGAAATATGATATATCAAGAACTATGTAATGTTTTGAACAACCAACAATAAAAAAAATAAATAAAATAAAATAAAATAAAAGGTGGCATTTATACACAATGGAGTATTACTCTGCATTAGAAAATGACAAAATCATACAATTTGCAGAGAAATGGATGGCATTATAATAGATTATGCTAAGTGAAGATAGCCAAACCCTAAAAAACAAATGCCAAATGTTTTCTTTGATATAAGGAGAGTAAGTAAGAACAGAGTTGGGAAGTGGAGCATGAGAAGAAGATTAACATTATACAGTGGTGAGAGGTGGGAGGGAAAAAGAAAGAGAAGTGAAATTGCATGGAAATGGAAGGAGACCCTCGTGGTTATAAAAAATTAAATACAAGAGGAAGTGAGGGGAAAGGGAAAAAAAAAACAAGGGGAAGAAAGGAATTCCAGTAGATGGGGTAGAGATTGAAGATTGGAGGGGAGGGAATGGGAGATTGTAGAGGATAGGAAAGGCAGCAGAATACAACAGACACTAGTATAGCAATATGTAAAACATTGGATGTGTAACCGATGGGATGCTGCAAACTGTATACGGGGAAAAATGGAACTTCAAAACCAAATGAATCAAAGTGTGAAATATGATATGTCAAGAACAATGTAATTTTTTGAAGAACCAACAATAAATTAAAGGAAAAAACATGGAGAACTATTTCAATTAAAAATTGACCAGAATTATAACACCTACCATTTATAATGCAAAAGTCAAGTCCAACTATACAGCATGCCTCCTCTGAACTTCTTATATTTCTATTCTGTTTTGGTTATTTTTCTCCATCAAATTTGGATTAGTAGTCAGAGGCTTCTAGGTTATGTGTTCACGTCAGGAATTCAGTATTTCGAAAGGAAAATAGGAAAATGAATCCAATGTGTATGCAAATATGTGCTACACAAAAATCTTCTCACTCTCATTCAGAAGAATGCCTTAACATTACCTTCACCCCAAGTAAGACACAATTAGAGGAGAAGAGTTAGAAATCTGTGAATACATATCAGGAATGGAAAATGTTCAGGAATTCACAAGCTTGGAGGTAGTAGATGAGTTTCCAAAAGTAAGGGACAGGGTAAACACTCCACAAACATCAAGCTCTGCTGGCCAAAAGACTTCTTGAGTAACTGCCTCTGAGTTTGGGCACTTGAAATATATGTTGTTGTCAGGAGCTTTAGCTTCCTTTTAAGTGAGACAATCAAAGCTGGGTCTGCATCTATTTGACCAGGTGGACATCTTTTCTTATTTTCCAATGAACATGACACAGCAGTGGTGAATTCTCTCTTTGTAGGTAAACTATGGCCACTGGGGGCTAAGTGTCTCCCTTTGTGGACTGTGAAGTCATTTGGTCATCCTCCACTTTTTGTGGTGTTTCTTGCTGCTGCACTAGGGGTTTTCTATTTGCTTCCCGACATACAAGGAGTTCAACTGGGACACAGTGCTGGAGGGACTCCTGTAACCTGTGGTGGGTCAGGGTCTTCAGGAGAATGCACCAACCATGCTTCTATCCCACATTGCTTGCCTCCTTGACCATAGCAACTTGATTCTGAACATTGCCCTGAAAACTC